>NC_080185.1:111857689-111923557 GCF_950295315.1 Erinaceus europaeus | reverse complement strand
CATACTTCCAGCCTGTGGGGCAGAGTTCTGGGGAAATGGGGCTCCAGGACACATTGGTGGGATTGTCTGCCCAGGGACGTCTGGTTGGCATCATGTTAGCATCTGGAACCTGGTGGCTGAAAAAAGAGTTAACGTATAGAGCCAAAGAAATTATTGACTAATCATGAAACTAAAGGCTGGAATAATTCAGATGATGAGTGGGTGGTCTCCGTTTTGTAGATAGTAGGCCTATTTTAGTTATATTCCAAAGATGTAATGATAGGTAGGTAGGATGAACCTGTGACCTTGGAGTCTCAGGCATGAAAGGATTTTGCATAATCATTTAGCCATTTCCCCAGCCCTATGCTCCACATTCTTACCAACACTTGAGGTTTTTTTTAAAAAAAATATTTATTCCCTTTTGTTGCCCTTGTTGTTTTATTGTTGTAGTTATTGATGTCTTTGTTGGATGGGACAGAGAAATGGATAGAGAAGAGGAAGACAGATAGGGGGAGAGAAAGACAGACACCTGCACACATGCTTCACCACTTGTGAAGCGACTCCCTGCTGGTGGGGAGCCAGAGGCTCGAACCTGGATCCTTATACTGGTCCTTGCACTTTGCGCCACCTGCGCTTAACCCACTGCGATACCGCCTGACTCCCAACACTTGTGTTTTTTTAATCTTCATTTTTATTTGGTGGCATCACACTGTGATTTAAATTTATTTTTCCTTGATGACTGATGATATTAAGAACCTTTTCACACACCTTTTGGCTATTTGACTCTCCTTTTGTGAAGTGCCTTTTCTTTTCAGTTATTTTTCAACTTTCCTATTAGGTTATCTTTTTCTTAGTGGTTTGCAGGCATTTGTTACATATTGTAAATATTAGTCTTTTGGGACTATATATATATATATATATATATATATACCACAAGTATTTGTTTAGCATGCTTTTTTTCTAGAATAATTTACACACTGTAAAATACACTTGTCTTAAGAGTATTGTACAAAATGCAGGACATTTCTATAATTCCTTGCTCACGAAAGCAAACACTCTTCTAATTTCTTGTGACCACTTGTTAGTTCTGCATATTCTGGGATTTTTATCTATGTCACTTTCTACTGTATATATTTCATGTTCATCTTCTTTCACTTTGCATAAATTTTGAGATTCATCCTATTACATGTATCAGTACTCTGTTTTATCTGTTCACTCTCCTGTTGATGAACATCTAGCTTCTTATAATTTGTGGTAATTATGAATAAAACTTCTACAAACAATATTTATAGATATAGCATTCACCTATTTAGAACTTAAAATATTTTCGGGAGTTGGGTGGTAGCTCAGCGGGTTAAGCGTGAAGTCTGGTTCCGTACCTGCAGGGGAGTCGTTTCACAGGCAGGGAAGCAGATCTGCAAGTGTCTATCTTTCTCTCCCCCTCTGTCTTCCCCTTGTCTCTCCATTTCTCTCTGTCTTATCTAACAACAATGACATTAATAACAACAACAAAAATATCTATAACAACAATAAAAAACAAGGGCAACAAAAGGAAAATAAATAAAATAAATAAAAAGTTGAATATTTTTACTTTAATATGTCAGATTTTTGTTTTGTATATTGTCTTCTTAAATGTCTAAATTCAGTGTACTGGGAATTGATACAGTGAGTAAGGCTTTGGACTCACAACCATGAGGTCCTGAGTTTGGTCTCTAATATCACATGTGCCAGAGTGATTCTCTGGTTCTCTCTCCAGAGAGGTGTGCTCTTTCTCTCTTATTAATAAATAAATATTTTTACAAAGAAAGTCCAAATTCATAAAGGTCTGCATTCATGCAAATGTGAAGTGACTTATTTCCTAACGGATTTTTTTTTTTGAAAAAACATGCACAGTAGGATTCCATCAATTAGCTTACTTTATAGTTTAAGTGATTCTTACTATAATCAACTGCTTGGGAATACCAGTTTCTTTTCTCTGATTTGGAGTTTCATTCTTATGGATTCCCCCCAACTACTTAATTACTCTATAAATAAGTAATTAAGTAGTTCTATCTTTTAATAGATATTTTACTTTAATATGAGAGAGATACAGAGACAGACACCAAAACGTTGCTTGGCTTCATTAATGGTATTTGTTGGTGCCCAGAATTGAAATTGGGACATTGGATCCTCAGGTACGAAAGTCTTTTGCAGAATCATTATGCTGTCTCTTGGGTCCCCCTTTTCCTGTTTATGTGAACATGTATAATTGGTTTTGCACTGGTTGCTTGAAGTTGAACTAACCTTGTCTTTTAGAGGAAGAAAATTATTTGATCCAGTGCATCGACTTTGTTGAGTTGTGTGTCTTTGAAGTAGGGCGGTAGTCCAGCTGGTTAGGTGCACGTGGTGCAAAATGCAAGGACTGGCCTAAGGCTCCCGGTTTGAGCCCCCAGCTTCCCACCTGCAGGGGAGTCGCTTCACCAGCAGTGAAGCAGGTCTGCAAGTGTCTATCTTTCTCTCCCCCTCTGTCTTCCCTTCCTCTCTCCATTTTTCTCTGTCCTATGCAACAATGATGACATCAATAACAATAACTACAACAATAAAAACAACAAGGGCAACAAAAGGGAAAATAAATATTTAAAAAAAAGATGTATGTCTTTATTTCATCACAGGTAAAATGTTCCTTCGGAACAAGAACAGGTGAATATTTTGACATCAGTATCATTTGCAATGGTTAGAAAGTACAAGGGTAGAAAAAATAAATTTATGCTGAATGTAATATTAATGGTGTATGATAAGAATATGGTGATCAGAAGTGAAAAGTAAAAAAGCAGCACTGTTGAACTCATTCACCCCAGTGCCTGTGATGTTACTTTCTATAAATAGTTCCTGAAACTTAAGAGCTTTGATCCTGTTGCCAAAATAATGTGAGATCTTAGAAATTTTCTAATTATAAAGACAGTATTTTAATTTCATTACACTGCCCCCTCTGCCTCCCTTCCTACTCCGTGTGACTGATTCACTGTAAATCACAGGACTGAATTAAACACATATCATTTCTGCTTGCTGTGGGAAAGCCATGCTGCTTTCCCCTCAGATAACTGCTTTTGCCTAGTCCAAATAGACTTGTCCTTCTCTTATTCTATGTTGAACCAAATATTGAAGTCATCTGTTAAAAGCTAGATTAGTCGAAGTTTAAGTTCCTTTTCTCAAATGAAATGTAGAGTTTATTTCTTTAAACCATTTGTTCAGAGAAAGCTCTCGTTAGAAGAGAAAAAAGAATTTCGAATTCACTTTTGCTTCTCTTGCTCAAAGGATTACTAACTGTATTGGGAGAGGTTTAATATTTGATTTGATAATTTATTATGTATGTATTCCAGATGTGATCATGAAGGTTTAATTTGATTTCTCACAAAAGTGTTTAATTTTGAAGCAACAGTAATTACAAGTAGATTTCTATATAGTGTTTCTATTTACAAATTTAAACATTTAGAATATACCTCTAGGTGGCAGCACAGATACTTTTTTTCTTGTTTAACTTCAGCCTCAATGAATTATGATACAAGCAGTAACTTTAAAGTCTCCCAAAACTTTGAAATGATCTGTTTATTACTGATTGTGTGAAGATTTGGAAAATTGAATAGATATATGTTGAATAAGTTTGGGGCTTGTTTCAGCCTGGATCTTGACATTTAAAAAAGGTTATCATAGAAGTATTTCTTACTTAACCTAACATTATATTTTCTTTAAAAATTTTAATTTATCCCTATGTGACTTTCAAGTTGAACTTAGAATTGTTCTCCCAATAAAAACATTTGTTAATTACATTTTGTATCCAAGTAATTTGTACAAGGATTATTATAAACCCCGTATTTGAAAGTAATTACAGTGTTTTCTCCCTTTTTATTTTAAAATTTTAACATTGACCTATGACCAAGAGTGCTGATATGAGGCCCTTTTCCTTGAAAAAATGCAGCCTGGGAATAAAACTGAAGTAATTAACTAGGCGATTTGACGTTGTTATTGCCATGGGCAGATAAGGGTTCTTTGTGGAGATTAACATTTAAAGTAGACATTTCATAAGACCTTCCCCCCCCCTTCATAACTCTAGGCAGATGTTGGGGGTTTCTGCATAGGTGACATATTGGCCCATGTCTACTTTGGGCTTACTCAGCAGGCAGGCTGCCCCGAGTGTAGTGGGCCATGGCTGGTGGGGAGGTCTACAGAGAGTTTTCCTTGCTTCCTTATTGCCATCCAGCAAGTTTTGTATGTAAGTAAAGCCTGTGACTCATTTCCTAATTTTGAAGTTGTGAAAGAAATTGGCCTTTTAGAAAACTTGTTATTCTTCTTTTTTTTTTTTCCTTGAGTTTTTTGATAGTAATTACCTGGGAAATTGATGATTAACCATACTATGAGATAAGGGGAAACAGTTTTCTCACAATTTTAAATAAGCCAGTACATGATGTGAATACAGTGAGATTCACAACTGGAGTTTATGGAATTTTCCAGTTATGTCCTTCACTACAGTGAAAAAATGGCCTTGTTTATGGACATGATTTATTCCATTTAATTTCTCTTACCCTGTTTGTCTTTAAATGCCAGGGTACTTATTCCTCACATACTTCAGTAATTTGTTGTTTCTCTTAAGGGATGGACAACTCGTAAAATAAAATGTATTATGAGGGCCAGAGAGATATTTCATTGGGTAGGGTACATGCCTTTCAATGCACATGACCCAGGTTAGAGTTCCAGCACCACATGGGAGGTGTTGTGGTGTCAGAGGAAGCTTCACTGTTGCGGTGTCTCTCACTATTTCTGTCCCTACCTGAATGAAAAAACAGCCCAAGAATAGTGAAATCATGTATGCACAATGCCCTACTTCTGCTAAATAAATAAAGACAAGTAAAGAAGTAATTTAATGAGTTCTAGGACCAAGTGACATTAAACTTGAGAAGTGCATATTCAGTGGCTCTACCTCCATTTTATAGATGAGAAAACTTGTGACTCAAAGGCTTAGTCTTCACTCAACACCTTTCTACTGTCAGAGTCAGCCTTAAATTTAGTTTCAGAATTTCCAGATGTCACTTGGCATTTGACCAAATTGAATGTAGAATCTTATCACTGGTTTCTGAAAGCATCCATTAGATTGTCTACCTATTGACACAAGTTAAAATAATTAAGTATTTCTTGTTTTGTATTCTTTACTCAGTGACTCTTTTCTATCACTCACCTTTATACCAAAATAAATTAAAGCTTGCTGAGAAGGTTTTTTTTTTAGTTCTTTATTGGGGGATTAATATTTTACAGTCAACAGTAAATATAATAGTTTGTACATGCATAAGATTTCCAGTTTTCCACATAACAATAAAATCCTGCTAGGTTCTCTGCCATCATGTTCCAGGACCCTCCCCCTCCCCCTCATCCACCCTTGACTCTTTTACTTTGGTGCAATATACCAACTCCAGTCCAAGTTCTACACTAAGAAGGTTTTTATGATACATTATTGAGTGATTCAGGTATAAATTCAGAAGTTAGATTTTGACAGGTATGCTTTGCTTGAGGGTAAACTGAACTGGTTGGCCTGAATAAATTCCTTAAATAGTTTGCGTAAACAAGACAGCATATACTATGCATTGAGTAATTTCTTACATTATTTTGGTTGTAGTATGGGAGGTACATTTGATTTCTTTTTGGCCTATAGAGTCTGCAGATGCATTGGTTTTTGCACATCTTTTAAATTTCTGAATACAGAAAACCATGTCGTGTTTTGTCTCGGATGCTGCTACTGAATTTTAACCACTGAATTAGATTGCAACCTACATGCTGTTGACTGCTGAGCCAAGATGGAGTTGCCCACTGCATTGAAATCGGGATTAGCAGTCTGCACTTGGAGGAGTTGTAATAGTAGTGAACTTATTTTCCTTAATGGGATTTTCCATCTCCCTCCCTCCTTACCTTTCTTTCTTTCTTTCTTTCTTTCTTTCTTTCTTTCTTTCTTTCTTTCTTTCTTTCTTCATTTATTAATGAGAAAGGAGGAGGAGATAGAGAAAGAACCAGATATCACTGTGATTCATGTACTGCCAGGGATTGAACTCAGGACCTCATGCTTTAGAGTCCAGTGCTTTATCCACTGTGCCATCTCCCAGATCACTGGGATTTTATTTTCTATTTTCAGTTTTAATGTTGCAACTTTGGTTTTACGTTTTTACTATAACCTTAAGCAAATAGTAAAGCCTTCCTATGGAGTTGTTTCAAAACCCAAATGTCAAATGGCATATTTCTGCATTGTGTTAGTACAGTTTATTTGTTTTATTTATGAAGTACTCGTAGCAAAGTTATTTTTCCATGTGATATAAAGCATGGTCTTGAGGGCATGTTGTTATGAATGTGTGCAGAGATTTAAAATTACTTTTGTGAGTTATCTTTAGTGTATTTTTATAATGGAATTAAAAATAATTGTAACTTGCTGAATCTGTTTTTTTCTTTTAACACTAATAGGACTCGACCCCACCCAATTTAGAGTTCATCATTTTCATAAAGATGAAGAGAATGATGCTCTGCTTGGTGGCCCTGCACAGCTCACTGATGAAGAGAGATACAGGGACTGCGAAAGATTCAAGTGTCCCTGCCCTACCTGTGGAACTGAGAATATTTATGATAGTGTCTTCGATGGTTTGGTTAGTTGTTTTCTTTTCTGTCTCCAGTTTTCATTGTATGAGTGACTTAGTTTGAATACTTTTTATCTTCCAACTATATGAATGAAAGATACACATATTGCTTCTATGTGTATCATATGGATTCTTCCTTTCACAACTTTATTTCTGCTTGAAAAATCTTAATAGAATATACTTGAATATTGTTTTTGGCTTCCTAGGGTGCTTGGCCTTGGTTTTTAAATGGAATCTCTTCAAAATTCTTAATTATCTTAAAGGATTTTTAAATATAATTCCTTGATTAGTAACCTATATTTCTCCACTCCCAAACCCAATTTATTAAGACTTAGAACAATATTTTCCTTTATCTTAAATCAAATTAATGGGAACTAAGTGCTTTTGGAAAGTTTTTGTTTATCTTTACACATCCCACTTACCTCCTTTTTGACAAAGGTACTCTGATTATCTTTTCTGCTGTCTTTGCATATCAGACATTAAAAAAGTCACAGGGAGACATTCCTCTCAAGAAGTACTGCCAAAAAATGTATGACTGACCTTGGATCAAAACTTGAAACCAGGCCAATTTATGTGATTCCACTGTAGTGTTATAAATGTACTAGCCATTGGCAAATGAGTAGGCAGTAGAACAGTGTAAAACCTTGAAACTGAAAGAAAATATATCCTTTATCTAAATTAAAAGTAATTATTTTAAGTTAATTTGGACAAACAGCAGATGTTTTGCATTTTTTTTAAGTCAAAACAAAGCAGTCTTTGGAAGCAAGTGCAAGGAAGAGGCAGACACAGATCAGCAATACTTGCTAAATCCTTGAATTTTGCTTCATTACAGCTGTAAATAAGATAGTTAATTGCATGGAGCCTTGACGACTTGCAGATGGGCTAACTGTGGAAGAGCCGATGTCAAGCTCTAAAATCTTTTCCACCTGGAATTGCTTAGTGTGGTGGCTAGGGTTATGTACCAGATTGGAGCAGGAAACCAAGATGTTTAAGTATCGAGAAAGAAAACAAATGCTTCAGAGACCCCAACAGCTTTCTTATATATTACTTTTGTGTTGTCTTTGTTTAAAGCAAAACAAGACATTTTCTACAACTGCTACTAGTAATTCTTTCACATTTCCATTCTTCCTGCCCCTCCTTCAAATTTATTTCATGGAGAGTAGTTGAATACAGAAATTTAGATTTGCTAAACTGATATTTAATGACTGTTTTATGGTGCAGTGCTTAGTTTTTAGGCCTTCCTTTTGAAATTAAGTTGACAATGTGAAAGTAAACTAAAGCCATTACTGTTTATCTTAAGTTTGGAGTAAATAAGTACAAATTAAATGTATCATCAATAATGCTAAAAAATATACTTATTTCCAATGCAGTAACTTCACTGATATTTTCAAAGGGCAGGTTATTTTATCCAGTGACTGAATCTAAAAAGTATCACTTGAGGAGGGTTTACCTTCAACTTTGTATTTCATTAGGATGGTAGCTAGAGGAGAAGGTAATGTGACTAGGAGATCTTTGGGAGAAAGTAGTTGACAAAATAGAGTTTGTACAACAGACTTTCATGCCTGAGGCATCAGAGGCCCCATGTATACTCCTTGTCATCACCATAAGCCAGGGCTGATCAGTGCTTTGGTAAAATTAATAATCAAAGATTTAAACCTCACCATTAAAATGAATTAAGAATATTGTACAGCAAATAGCAAGTAAAGTTTTAAGCATAAGAAAATGTTTCTAACATTTTGTGTATTTGTCTGGCTTGAATTCTTAGGGAACTGATTTGGAGCCCAGCTTGTATCGTTGTAGTAACATCAACTGTAAGACTTCACCTCTGGCCTCTACAGTACAGCTGAGCAACAAACTGATTATGGACATTAGGCGTTGCATTAAAAAATACTATGAAGTGAGTATACCTATCCAAATTCCAATAGACACAACTTCTTTAAGTTTAGTATTTGTTTTAAAATACTATAGTATATATATATATATATATATATATATATATATATAGATAGATAGATAGTTCACTTATATGTCTTATGAAACTGAAAATTTTGTGAAAGATTTGAGGAAAATGATTTGATTTTTCTATTGGATTTCATTAATGAGTGCTAGCTTAAACAGTGAAACATTTACTTTTAAAAAGAATGAGGCTATAACTAGGAAATGGTTTGATGTGTTATCTAAATGTACTAACTGAAATGATTATTTTGATCAGAAGGGAAAAAAATCAGTATTGTCTATCTTTATCAAGTAGAGCCATAGCATCTGTACTGGTGATTTTAATTAGTTGCCCACTTGTTGGGACTCTGTGTTTATGTGGCAATCTAAACCATCTCATAGATTTAGTTTTCCATTTTTCTAAGGAAATAAAAATAAACACCTTTTAAATTTAAATGCATTTTGTCTGGTATTTAAAAGAGAATGTCTAATTTGAATAAAGATGTAGTAAAAATGCCATAACAGTGTGAGCTATTTGTGTAAGAAAGAGGATTTTTTTCGAAAGGTTTTTTGTTTGTGTATTTGTTTTTAACACATTTCCCATGAATGCACATTTTCTTAAAAATTAAAACTAAAAAAAAAAAAAAACTACATTTCCCATTTAATTTTTTAAAGTATTTCATTATGTCTTCTAAAAAATCTCTCATTTGAGAATTCACTATAATTTATTTAAAGAAGCTACAGTAGCAAATCATTTCTAAAAATGTTTAGGACATTATGACTTTTATCATTATCTTTCTCCCATTTTTACATATTGTTAGTTAACCTGCATAACATAGCATTTTCTTTTTTTAAATTGAACTCATAAGTCAAAACTGTATTAGGTCATTAAGATGAAGAGTGAAAGTATAGAGTTCCAGTATTGTAGTTTTGAAATACAATAATTTATATTTGTGTAAAAAAAAAAGCTGAGTAGGTTTTTCTAAAGATATTTTTAAAATAATAATTATGACTACATTTTGGGAAATCTGAAACATTTAGTGAATAATCCTGTGATGCACTTAATGAACAGTTGGATGGAAATAAAGGTTATCTGTAGGCTCACACTCCACAATAGATGAAATGTTCACAACATGAAATGCTAGTCCTTTATTTAGCATGAAGAGTCCAAATCACAACAGTTCAACTCCTCATTTACAGACTTCCTTAAGCAGAGAATGATTCTTAACTCTTAGAAGAATTCAAAGTTTTCTCTGTTTAGTCTATCAAAATCCTCACCATGGAAATGTTAATGCTAGAAGAAACTCATCTACTTCTTCCTCTGAGAAGGGACAGTCTGTTTTGACTAAAACAAGAATAAGCAGAAAAATTATCTTCTGTAGAGTTAGAAATATGCCCTATTTGAAAGAGAAAAAAAAAGGTTTCTAGCCTAATTGTCCATCTGTTGGTAGTGGTTATATGAGTATCTTTGAAGATAAATAACGCACTTTTAGGGCTCCAAGCATTTAGCTAGCCTAAGGTTTTTTATCACATTAGCTTTGTCTTGCCTGCCAGTGGTCTAATTAGCAGCGGGTCACAGTTTTCTTGTATTGATAGTTAACTGCCCACTTGATTGATTTTCCTACAGATTTCTAATTAAATTATCCAAATATCATTCCTAATATTGAAGACTAATATGACTATCCTCTAAATTAAGAATCCATTTTCTTAATTTTCAGCTTGTGATTGGATAGGAGAGATAGAAATTCATTCATTCTTTTCATGATCCCATACTGCACGAATGTTTTCATAGTCAGAGTCTCGTACAGAAAGCTAATGCACGTCTAGGTTCTACTTCATTGGTACACTCTCATATTTTCTCCTGATCCTGAACTTTAACCCTTCCTTCCTTCCTTCCTTCCTTCCTTCCTTCCTTCCTTCCTTCCTTCCTTCCTTCCTTCTTTCTTTACCTCCAAGGTTATCACTGGGGCTTGGTGCCTACACTATATACAAATCCACTGCTTCTGGTGGCCATTTCCCCCCCATTGTTGTTGCTGCTGCTGTTGTTGGATAGGATAGAGAAAAATTGAGAGAGGAGGGGAAGATAGAGAGGGGGAGAGAAAGACACCTGCAGACCTGCTTCGCTGCTTATGAAGTGGACCCCCCCCCCCGCTGGTCCTTGCACTTCATACTGTGCACTTAGCTTAGTGCACTACTGCCCGATCTCCTGAACTTTGATTTTCCTTAGGAGAGAAACATGACATTGAGATTCTTGGTTTTTGTTTGTTTGTTTGTTTGTTTGTTTTTAAGATTTGAGTTAAGTTATTAATAAGGAAAGAGAGAGAGAGAAATAGAGCATCATTATGATTTATATGGTACTGGAGAGAGAGAGAGAGAGAGAGAGAGAGAGAGAGAGAACATGATTATGACATATGTGGTGCTAGGGATTAAACTCAGGACCTCATGTCGCAAGTTCAGTGTTCTAGCCACTTTCCAGATCACAATATTCAGAGTTTTTTGTATTGTACCTCAGGCAATACTGATTGTAAGTAGTTATGTAATATAGCTTAGTGATGAGAGTTCAGGTTAATTTACCAAGTGTAGTAGAGGTAGGATATTAGTACTGAATTAAGTGATCAAAAAGTTCCCCCTCTTTTGCAAACTTAAAATTTACCCACAGAAATTTGTTAGTGGGAGGAAAGTGAAAGTCTCATGATTATTATTATTGTTTTGCAATTTTAGTCTCAGAATTAATGCAGGGAAAATACAGCCTTCAGTGACACAGAAAGTCATCTATAGAAGGAAGAAACTTTAGGAAGATAGTGGGCGAGTGTAGTACTTAACTAAACTCTATAATCCTCCAAAGTTCTAGATCTCTGCTAAATGGGGTTGATAAGAACAAAGGGACTGAGGTTTCAAGTAACAAAGTGTACTTCTGAATTCCTTTTCTTTAAGAAAATGCATATTCTTTTACTTTTTGTCATGAATAGGTAGTATTAACTGAATAAATGTGATAGACATTTTTAAAAGTTTGTGTTTCTTAGAATCAACTCACACTTAGTCTTTGTTTTTATACTAGCTCCTGTTGACAGGAGAGGAAATGCTTAGTTTCCTCTCACCATATAGTAATGAGTATCTCCCTCCAGCTCTCATTTCCTAGAACAATATGCTTAGAAATACAAAAAAGCATCATGCAAGGATGTTTTTAGTAGTATATTAATACATTTCAGAGGAAAACCATTCTTATGTAGGACTCTGAGGTTTGATAAAGCATTGAAAGACGTTAACATAGAAGCCCTAATTCAAAGTTGATTTCATGTCTTGTTCTTTGTTGGTTCCTCTGTACAGAATTAACACTGAACTGGCATTTTTTGAATATCATAAAAGGGCAACTTAAAAGATTATATCTCTAAGCTTTTAGGGATGTTTTTGAAAGACTCGATTTCAAAGTGAAAGATTGATCTTTGCATGACCCCCCCCCCAATTCTGCTCCAGTAGCAAACACACACACACACTCATGCACACACCACACACACAAAAGGGGGAGAAACACTAGCTAATCTAAATTGGGAAATGAAGAGGGCTTTTTTTAAGCATGAAAATTTCATCATCTTGTCAGCTGGCAGAATGCCTGCTGTGTGGATTCACAAAGGCTAAGAATTACACTTTCATGAAATTTTCCTCACTAACTGCCCTGGTTAATTTGAAAGATAACCCACTGTTCTAATTCATTCCTCAATTGGGCGGTGCAGGTTTTATCTTTGATCTGACAAAGCATTTGTGTTAATCGTTTTGGCCCTCCACTAGACACTCTTGGGATTGTGCTTTTACAATAAATGTGTCTGTGATAGCTCTTTAGTCTATTATACTTACAATAGATCCATAGAACTTGTAATTAATTCTCCACTGCTTTGGAAATGGGAAGAATAGGTGTAGCTCTGTCAAGTACTACTGGGAAGTTTGTTTAGCTGGTTCATTTTTGAAGTGTTCCCCTCATGAAGCAACACCAGAAAAGAATCTAAGATTGAGATGCTGCCTACCCCCACCCCCAATACTGATAAGTGGGAAATCCGACTTTTCCCCACCCCCAATACTGATAAGTGGGAAATCCGACTTTTCTTGCTACCTGGGAAGAGACTATTAGGTCATTGACTTTTATCTCAAATACTGTTAGTCATAATGCACATTAAATTCTCATTTTGATTATTACAGAACCATTTGTAGAAGGTAGACAGTTACCTAAAATATGCACCAAAGTTCTTGCTAGTGGCTTGTACATGCTTTAGTGTCCCACATGGGCAAAATGTAGTCCTCATCAGCCTTGTAGTGTTTCCAGTGACGTGTTAAAAGTGGATCACTGTAATTTTTAATCAGAGCTATTGGATGCTATTTGTATGACCATCTTTTCATTGTTATGATCAGAATTTAGTGGTTGGACGCCTTAGAAATTTACTATTGGTTTTATAATCTTGGAGTTTTCTATCAGTGAAGTCTCTGAGGAAAGGAACTGTGCTTTCTCCTGTGTCTCATCTGTGATCTTTGCCTTTGCCATTGGTTCTTTTTTTTTTTTTTTTTACCAGAGCACTGATCAGCTCTGGTTTATAGTGGTGTGGGGCAGATTGAACCTGGGACTTTGGAGCCTCGGGCATGAGAGTCTCTAAGCATAACCATTATGCTATCTACCCCCGCTCCACCATTGGTTCTTGAGTGTGTGCGTTTCAGTGTTAAGTAGCAAGTGAAAGCTATTATACTTTCTGTTTTTTTTTCTTTAATTCTTCTTTGATGTGGTCGCATTATCAGAGGGTTGTTTTATTTATGGTATGTGAGATTCTCGGGTTAACAAAATTCTACAGTACAGTGAGCCCTCACTTAATGCCATCAATAGATTCTTTGGAAATATGAATTTAAGGAACAGGATGTATACCACAACCAGGTTCTTACATAACATCCTTTGGTTTAAATTTGACATGGGTTGGGTCTTTCTAATCAGTGTTACAATGAAACATTATTATTCATGGAAATTCTATATATTATCATCAAGAAAAGTTTTATAAGTTTTGTTGTTGTCTTCTGTACTTCTCATCATGGTCAGTGTTGATTCCAATACATGATCTGACATATCTGCACATCATAGCATGAATTAAAAAAAAAATTTTATTATCTTTATTTATTGGATAGAGACAGCCAGAAACCGAGAGGGAAGGGGGAGATAGAGAGGGAGTGAGACAGAGAAACACCTGCAGCCCTGCTTCATCACCTGTGAAGCTTTCCCCCTGCAGGTAGGGACGGGGGGGGGGGGTGTCGAACCCAGGTCCTTGTGCACTGTAACCAGTGCACTCAACCAGGTGCGCCACCACTCAGCCCATAGCATGAATTTGTTTTTTCCTCAAATCAAATATCAGACAAAGATATATTGACCAGAAATATTTTTATATTGATGCCAAATCACATCCCGTAAATAATCTCATTCTGGTACAGAAGTCTAGCTCTATTTACACAAGTCAGCACCCTCTTGTCAGTCTCTCATTCCTCTCTTGCTTTGTTTTTCTCTTTGTAGGTGACATTTTAAAAGTCTTTTGGGGAAGCTGGGCGGTGGTGCAGCAGGTTAAGCACACATAGTGCAGTGGGTTAAGTGCACATGGCGCGAAGCACAGGGGCAGGCACAAAGACCCCGGTTCGAGCCCCTGGCTCCCCACCTGCAGGGGAGTCGCTTCACAGGTGGTGAAGCAGGTCTGCAGGTGTCCATCTTTCTCTCCCCCTCTCTATTTTCTCCTCCTCTCTCCATTTCTCTCTGTCCTATCCAACAATGACAACATCAATAACAATAACTACAACAACAATGATAAACAACAAGAGCAACAAAAGGGGAAAATAAATAAAAAGTCTTTTGGATCCACATTTATGAGGAATTCCAAAAATGTCTATTGTCTAGGTGTAGAGACTTTCTTGTGATCATATGTGTGAGCACTTAGCAAAGAAAGCAGGGAAAGTGTGCCTACCAGTGCTGAGTCTGAGTGAACTCCTCTAGGAATTAGCGTGGGATGTTTTGTAGAGCATGAAGAGTCTGTGTCAAACTTTGTTTTTCATCTTTGCAAAAAGAGATGCTTAACTTTGAAATGGATATATATATTCTTCAAAGACCAAATTCCTTATCACCACCAAGTGTGATGTTAAATCAGAAGTTAATTCATAACTACTTAAAAAAAAAGTCCAGGAGCAAGCAAATTGTTTCTAAGATTTTTTAAAATTATGGTGGCTATCTTTGGGAAGTGGGAAGGTAGGGACATAGAACTTTGGTGGTGGGTGCAGTGTTGTAATCTACTATTAATCACAAATAATAAACAGAAAAGAAGATTCATAACAGTAGTAAAACAAACAAAAAAACCCTACTTTTCATCATTTATCAGAAGTGCAAAGACAGTGGGGTGAGTGTTGATTAAATTTTTTACTATAGGGTTTGGGAGATAGCTTACTCAATAGAACACATACAGTGATTGTGCGAGACACTGGGGAAGCCCCATGGGTGGTGGAGCAGTGCTATGATATCTGTCTTTCCTCCCTTACATCTCTCCTTCTCTCTCTCTCTTTCTCTCTCTCTCTCTCTCTCTCTCTCTCAATTAAGTATAGAAACTGATATATCACACATGTGCAAGGCCCTGGGTTCACTCCCTGCCATTGCATTAAAAATAGTAATAAAGTAAAATGTTTCCTCCATCAAAATAGACCCATTCAGCACCATAAGCAGCATGTCCATGGTGCTCAAAAGTGCTTGAAGAAGGGTTCCTTTAGGAATACACAGATCTCCAGTAGTAGTTTACCTTGCTAAGCAAGAGTTTAAGCGACCTCCTTTCACCTTGCCCCCACCTCCCTTCGCCTATGTAAGTCACTAACAGGGCTGCTCTCATTTCTTGTGCCTCTCATTTTGCAAGTGTAGTGACAGAGCTATATTGTCCTTGTGGATCTGTGGGGTTTAGAGCCATACAATGATGTTCAATAACTCCTTTTCTGCTGCAAATACTTGGTGTTCAATAACCCTCAAAATTTCTCATTTCTTACCTGTGGTGATGCAGGCTGATAGTTTTTAGGTTATTGGTTACAATATGCTGCAGTCTCACAGATATTTAGTTCAAACTTGAAGAACTATTGGAATTGTTTATTTCCTTTCCTCTGCATTTATATTTAGAACATTAAAAAATAAATTGGGTTTCTCCTTTGTAAAGACTCTTAACAGCTTAATTATAAGTAGTGCAAAAGGCATGCAAAGATGCAGTAGATATCCACCCCACCCATTCAGCATCATAGGCAGCACAATCCCTGCTGCCCAGAAGTGCTTCAAGAAGCATCATTTCTTTAGGAAGCCATAGAGCTCACCCCAAATTGAATTAAAACAAGACAAAAACATCACGGAGAGAATCAGCATTTCTCTTGGTTGACCCATTTGATAGGGAAGCTAAGCAGAAATGACCACTAGGGACACTGACCACATTATTAAGATTAGGCATCTATCATTGGGGCCTGTTGATAGAGATGGGGATATCTAAGTAGTAAATGACTGACTTCTTTCTCTTTCTTTCCATATTTATTTATTTATTAATTATTGGCTAGAGACAGAAATTGAGAGGAGAGGAGGAGGTACAGAAGGAAAGAGACAAAGAGACACCTGCAGCTCTGCTTCACCACTTCTGAACCTTTCTCCCTGCAGGTGGGGACCAGGGGCTTGAACCTGGGTTCTTGTGTACTATTATATGTCTGCTTAACCAGGTGTGCCACTGCCTGGGCCCATGAATGACTGACTTTTTGTCTTAGATCTGAATAACCAGCAAACTGATTTGGAGCTAGGCGTAACACTTGCTGTTATGCAACATGGGGTATTCTCTCACAGAAGAGTTAACAAGGGATTTGGTGATGGTTCTAGTATAGGCTGATTCTAAGTACATTTACTACACAAGTCTAAATGAATAACATAATGTTTAGTCCCCTAAAACATGACAGCTACATATTCTACACAAGCATCTTGTGGTATCAATACTGACTGTTATAAGCAGTCCTGATAAACCAGTTGGATCAGATACAGCTTGTTGTTTTCTCCGGGGCTGGCTTCAGGGGCGGGAGACAGAGACGACCAGAAACTCATGGCTGAGCCGAGAATGCAGTTTCATCATTATTCACAAGCGGGCAAGCAGTCCCAACAACCTAATCACCACACAATGGGCTCCTCCATCTCTCTCCTCCACCTGCAGCGTCAGGAACCAGGAAGTACCTAGGCTAAGGGGCGGGGAGAAGGAAGAAGCGCCAACTAATAAGGACTAAGGCAAAATCTCCCGGAGGCAGAGGGAGTGAGACCAAACCAATCTAACAGAATGACCATGTAAATAGACCACAACATCAAGCAATGTAACAGAAGGGATCCCAGAAGCAGAACTAGAAGCATACCAACAACAGCTTTTCATTTTATCTTAACCTTATGGCATGGACTCTGCTTGGGGAGACCCAGAAAATACAGTATGATCCCAGGAAACTTAACAGGACCCACACCAGCTTCTGCAGTGCCTTGATCACAGAGAATAGTGTTATCTATTGAAGACTGGTCCTGATGCTGTCTCCAAGATCTCATCTTGGAATATACCCTCCCAGGTAGATTGTACCTGTCGAGGTTGTTGTTTTTGTTTTCCTTCAGAGATGAAGGCAATAATCACAGTCTCTGCCTATCCTTTTCCTGCATTCTGAAGGAATTAATCATACTAGTTTTCATACCAGCCCCTGTTAGCCTTGTAATAGATTGAGGGATTTTGTTCTTGAATCCCTAGGTCAGAGTCCCTATCCAGTTGCCTCCTGTTCTGTAACTTGGGTGCATTATGTAACTTTTCTCTGAGCCTCAACTTTATTCCTTTGTAAGACTGGAATCTCCAGAGTCAGCCATGCACCCAGGTCCTACTGTCCATCCATCCGTTGGGAACTTATGTCCTCTTGCTGCTTTCCCTGTCATCCTTACCATACTGTGCTTGCCCCAGGCCCATTCTGCAGTTTGGCAGCTTATAGGTTTCCTTTTCAGTGTCAGTGCATAGCATCTTCAAGTCAGGCTTAGGAAAAAAGACTGCCAAGGGCAGTTCAAGGAAGTGTGGCGAGAAGTAAAGCTAGTAGACTCTGGGCTATAATTGCCTCAATGCCCCATGCCCAGTTTCATGACTGATGTAGGAGGTACTCAGGAAAATGTGGCTGAATGAGCTCATGTTAGTTAGGAGAGCTTAGTGCCATCAAGTGACTGTCCTAGTTCACAAGTTGCAGTGCCAGAGCTGGGAACTATACTTAAATATCCTGATCCAGAATTCTGCCACCATGCATGGTGCGACAATGGCTTGTATATTATAGTTTGCATCATCACATAGTCACTAGTTCTGCAGGAAATCAAACCATGGACATTAGCATTACTAGTTGGCTAGGTTACAGAGCTGATTAGAGGCACCCAGCAATGACTACTAGTCCAGCCCTGGTAGGGAAGCCTGGACTTTCACTAGCTGAGGAGAAAATTGAAAGTTTGGAGAAATGCTGAGAAAATGCTGCAGGAGTTGTCAGATATCTGAAAGCAAAGTGGGTAAAAAGAGAAAACTGCTGTGCCAAAGCATAATTCCATTCTTTAGCTTGATTCTCTAACCTTGTCTATTCAGGAAAAACTCAACTTCAGGTCCAACTCCACTTATCCAGAGCTGTTGACTTATAGAAGAGTAAGAAATTGAACCAGAACAGATTTCATTTAACCTTTCAAAAGTGAGATTTCCACACTGCTGACCTTGACTTGGAAGAGCAAGGCAGAACTCTCCAGTCTATGCTGCATATGTGAGAGAGAGCTGGGAAAGGAGTGCCTGGGGCCAAGGCCGCCTCACTTTTGCTTTGCTTAGAAAGTGTATGTTATTGCCTGGCAGGTGGTGTAGTTGCTGGAGGGCTGGACTTACAAACATGAGGTTCCGACTTTGACCCCTAGCATTATGTGTGTCAGAGTTATGCTCTGACTCTTCTCATTCTTGCTCTATCATAAATGAATAACAAATCTTTAAAAAAAAAACTTAGTTTATATAAGAGTTGACCATTTGCAGGTAGTTACAGATACAGATTTTTAGATCATTAACTTATTCTTGCATTAAATGACCATATTTCTGTTGAAGAGGAAATTAGAAAGTTCAGCTGCAGGAGTCGGGTGGTAGCGCAGCAGGTTAAACACAGGTGGCACAAAGCGCAAGGACTGGCCTAAGAATCCCAGTTCGAGCCCCCGGCTCCCCACCTCAGGAAAGTCGCTTCACAGGCGGTGAAGCAGGTCTGCAGGTGTCTGTCTTTCTCTCCCCCTCTCTGTCTTCCCTCCTCTCTTTATTTCTCACTGTCCTATCCAACAACATCAATAACAACAATAATAACTACAACAATAAAACTAGGGAAACAAAATGGAATAAATAGATAAATATTAAGAAGAAGAAGAAAGTTCAGCTGCTGTTCCAAGGCAGCACAGAATGAATCTCAAAGCCTGGATTTCAAAAATAATTCTGACAGTAAGAGAGCACTGACTTCCTTACCTTTTCCCCCTCCATTTCTTTCTTTCTTTCTTTCTTTCTTTCTTTCTTTCTTTCTTTCTTTCTTTCTTTCTTCTTTTCTTTTCTTTCTTTCTTTCTTTCTTTCTGGCATTTTCTTGTTGATGAGTGTTGCTTTCTTTTGTGGTTGGTGCAAACTGGGTGGTTTTAACATATGCTTACGCCAATACCCATCTATCATGTAGTGACCTTAACATCATTTGAAAAACATTATATACACTCCAGCAAATGGAGTTTTACAGTCCATATTGTAAGTGTATTTTTTAACAGTAGGGTATGCAGAAAAGTGAGAAAAATGTAGTTGGGGGATTTTAAGTACATCACCCTCCTTGTTTCCTAAGACGTGTCCTGCCTCATGCAGGCTTCCCAGATGCTTAGGCTACTTGGCTGTGTAAGATGTGTTTCATGCTGCTGGGAATCTAGATGACTTGCTATCCTAGCTTCCAGGCATCCAGCATGACAGGCCTTTAATCTGTACCCACAAGCAAAAAATGTTGAACAATCATGGCAGGACAATCCACTACTGTCAACATTTTTGTATATATTCAGGATTTACACAGAAAACCTCCTGAATAACTTTCCTCAACTTTGATTTTCTGTTTAGTAATGTTCAGAAGTCACTTCTTTCAGAAACTGACCAGGAGAGAGATAACAAAAGAGATCCTGGAGTGAAGAAAGACCTCCTTAAAATTCACACCATATGTGGATTTGAAAAGAAGGTGTATTCCAGTTTTTTGGGGTGAAGGACTCTGAAAATGTCCAAGAGGTCTAGTCTGTCAATATCTTCATTCAATTCTCTTGTATCTTTGTTGGTTCTCTGCTTTGTTGATCTGTCTAAGTGTGAGAGTGGGTTATTGAAGTCTCCCACTATTATTGTATTACTATTGATGTATTTTTGAAATTCTTTCAGTAAGTGCTTGACGTATTTAGATGGTCCCTCATTGGGTGCATAGATATTAATGATTGTTAAGTCTTCTTGGCTGATTGATCCTCTAATCATTATGTAATGTCCTTGCCTATCTTTTATTACTTTATTTAATTTAAAATCTATCGTGTCTGAGATGAGAATGGCTGTTCCTGTACTTTTTTGTGGTCCGTTAGCCTGTATGATAGTTTTCCATCCTTTCACTTTAAGTCTGTGTGACCCCACCAATGTGTCCTGGAGCTCCGCTTCCCCAGAGACCCACCCTACTAGGGAAAGAGAGAGGCAGACTGGGAGTATGGAACTACCATCTTTTATTATCTTTTATTACTATCTTTTATTACTTTTATTACTATCTTTTATTACTTTATTTAATTTAAAATCTATCGTGTCTGAGTTGAGAATGGCTGTTCCTGCCCTTTTTTGTGGTCCATTAGCCTGTATGATAGTTTTCCATCCTTTCACTTTAAGTCTGAAGACCCCACCAGTGTGTCCTGGAGCTCCGCTTCCCCAGAGACCCACCCTACTAGGGAAAGAGAGAGGCAGACTGGGAGTATGGACCGACCAGTCAACGCCCATGTTCAGCCGGGAAGCAATTACAGAAGCCAGACCTTCTACCTTCTGCAACCCACAGTGACCCTGGATCCATGCTCCCAGAGGGATAGAGAATGGGAAAGCTATCAGGGGAGGGGGTGGGAAATGGAGATTGGGTGGTGGGAATTGTGTGGAATTGTACCCCTCCTACCCTATGGTTTTGTTAATTAATCCTTTTTTAAATATAAAATAAATAAAAAAGAAAAAAAATTCACACCATAGTGGATTTTCTTTCTCTCTCCTTCTATCCTTCTCATTAATAAGCAAGTAAATAAATAAATACATTTTTAAAAAATAGCTTCAGGGAGCTGGGTGGTAGCGCAGCGGGTTAAGCGCACGTGGCACAAAGTGCAAGGACCCAGATAAGGATCCCGGTTCAAGTCCCCCACTCCTCCCCACCTGCAGGGGAGTTGCTTTACAGTCGGTGAAGCAGGTCTGTAGGTGTCTATCTTTCTCTCCCCCTGTCTGTCTTCCCCTCCTCTCTCCATTTCTCTCTGCCCTATCCTACGACAGCAACAACAACAGCAATAATGATAACCACAACAATGATAAAGCAACAAGGGCAACAAAAAGGGTAAAATAAATAAATAGCTTCAGGGCTGTGTAGTGGTGCACATGGTAGAGAGTAAGTGTCACAATACTCAAGGACCCAGGTTTAAGCCCCGTCCCCACCTACTTGGGGAAAACTTCACAAGCAGTAAAGCAGTGCTACAGGTGTCTCTCTTTTTCTCTCTGTCTCTGTCTTCCCCTTCCCTCTTGACTTGATTTCTCTCAGTCTCAATCAAATAAATAAATAAATAAATAAATAAATAAATAAATGTGGCTTCAGATAGGTATGTACTTAAAGAAAGTAGTAGCATTTGGGACCAGGGAGGACTAGCGCGTAATATTGAAAGCTCTATAAGACTTACATGTGCAGGGCCCTAGGCTTGATCCTTATTTCATAAAGTGTGGTAGAGCATTGCTCTGATGTTTCTTTTGAGATATATATTAGAGAGGGAGAGGGAGAGAGAGGGGGACGAAGGATATTATGAATATTCTTCTGTTTCTGTAGCAGACCTTGTTACTTGGTAGTTTTTTTGTTTTCTTTTTCTAAATCATTTCATTATGGATACAATGGTTTACAGGACAGTTGTTGGTATGTGGGTACAACTTCTCATTTCCCTGTGGTAGGTGTCTTCTCACCATTCCCACCACCCAAGTCTTCCACCATCATGTACTTTGTCCTATTGTCCCACTCTCTCGAATACACGACACACACACACACACACACACACACACACACACACACACACACACACACACACACATACCCGTATGGTAGTTTTCCTAAAGGGTAATTTCCTATGTGGAATCTAAAGCTATATCAATAAAAATTTTATACTATGGGACATTAAAATCCATTAATTCCAGTGGTATGTGGTTTAGAACATCTTTTGTCCATGTATTCAAAAGTGGGCATATGTTACTTTTATTTGGGAAGGGTGGTATTTTCACTTGGAATTTCATTTTTAAACTTACATGTATTAAAATTTACTCATTGGTGTACTGTTCTGTGAGTGTTGCGAAATAGAGCCCTATGACATAACTGCCACAACAGTCCAGTTCTCTTCCTTCCATATTCCCTTCCCTCCATCCCTTGATACTGCTGCTTTGAGTACCATGTTGCTTTGTACCACTTGTTGCTTACAAAGCATTATATTTTATGGCATTGTATTCTCTTTGGGACCCACCAGACTGAATATGATGCCAGTCCCAGACATGAGCAAGATGAAACTTTCTATCTTGTATTTCTTTGCTTAACTAGGGATGGGTAGGTACTTAATCTGTGAACATAATTTTTCATTGTTATTATTTTATTTATTTATTTTTTAGCAGAGCACTGCTCAGCTCTGGCTTATGATAGTGCAGGGATGATTGAACCTGGGATGTTGAAGCCTCAGGCGTGAGATTTTCAATAATTTTTATTAGTGATTTAATATTGATTTATAAGATTATGATATAATAGGGGTGTAATTCCACACCATTCCCATTCTCTCTGTTGGAAGCTGCAGTAATTCTCCCAAGGTCACAGATATGGGTTCACTTTATATCTAGCTATATCCATGTATCAATCAATCTCTCTATATTTTTTGCTCATTTTTTCTTTTAATATTTATCCCCTTTTGTTGCCCTTGATATTTTTTTATTGTTGTAGTTATTATTGTTGTTGTTACTGATGTTGTCGTTGTTTGATAGGACAAAGAGAAATGGAGAGAGGTGGGGAAGCCAGAGACAGGGAGAGAAAGATAGACACCTGCAGACCTGCTTCACTGCCTGTAAAGCGTCTCCCCTGCAGGTGGGGAGCTGGGGGTTCGAACAGGGATCCCTACGCCAGTTCTTGTGCTTTCTGCCACCTGCACTTAACCCGCTGCGCTACCACCCAACTCCTTTTTGCTTTCTTTCTAAGTCACACCTACACCTATTATTCTTTCCAAGCATTCTTCCTTTTTTCCTCTTTTCTCTTAGGTAACAGAAACTGTGTCTGACTTCCTCTGGTATTTTCTAGGTTTGCCTCCCTTTCAGTGGTGGTTCAAAAGCAAAATGCTTCAGTTCTGATGAAATTGGGGGTCAGAGCCCTCTGATCATCTTCCCCTATCATTTACCCTTCTGGGAATATAGACCAAATTATTTTTGAGGGAGTTTTGACTTCTGTAATAGTTTCTCCTCTGAACATGGACGTTGGCAGGTTGATTCATACCCCCAGCCTGTTTCTATTTTTCCCTATGGGTTGGGCTCTGGAGAGGTGAGATTACAAAGCACGTTGGTGAGATTATATGCCCAGGGAAGTCAGGATGGAATCATAGTACATTTGCAAATTGGTGACTGAAATGAAACAAAAATATAAAGCAGGACACAGTGTTTAATAAGCAGGAACCCAAAAGTAGGAATAGAGCAGATGAGACTAGGGACCTTACGGTGGAAAACAGCAAGTAAGTCTATTTTAGGTATATTCCTAGTGGCCCATGACTTCAGTAATCTTTGCTTGAACTTGATAGCTAGCATCAAGATGAATTAGAAATATTGTCTGTTAAGATAGTGTCGAAGTTGAGAATTTAACTATGAGGTCTGATCAGGGCAGAGAATAGCTCCCAATCTTGAGGAAAATATATAAGTACAATTGACTGTTTACCACACCAGTGTGACCCAGGGCCCTTATATATTCATATTTAGCATGGGAGTTTTTACAGCCTCTGAATCCCTGTCATACTGAGCTCACAGTCTTTTGTCACAGTTGGAAACCTCCCAGACTAGACTTATTATAGGACCAGTCTTCCTCTAGTGGCAGAGTTTCATGTCCTAGCTCCCCTTCAGAGAGTGGGGTAATGCTTGCTGCTGCTAGATTATATTGAGTGGGTCACTTTTCCCCCCCATTGTTGTGGTTAGAGAGAGAGAGAAAGACACCATGGCACAGAAGGTTCCTTCCAGTGTAGTGGGAGTCAAGCTCCAAATTCAGTTATATGCAAGGAAAAGCAGGTAACCTATCTTGCTAGAAACCTCTGGGCCACTTTTTCATTCAGACAGAGATAAAGAGAAGAGGGAGAGGCACCACTATGTTGTTGTGGCGGTCTGGTGTCGGGCTGCACCGCGGACGTCCAGAGCAAAGGGGTACACAAATCTTTATTATAGGATGGGGGGGGGTTGGTTCAGACCACGTGGAGCCAGCCGGCAATGGCCTTCCCCACTATCTGACCACGGGGGGGGGGGGGGGGGAGAGCAGGGAGCGAGACCTCAGAGAGGGAGAGCTGAGAGCCCAGAGGGGGGGGGGTGAGGGAGCTTTTTATTGGGCGACAACCAGAGGTGACGTGTAGGGCCAGGATTGGTTGAAGGGGGCAATGCTAGGGTAGTAAAACCTGGGGGCGGAGACTGCATCAGAATAACTCCTCAGCAACACCACCATATCTGAGTTTCCTACAGTGCCATAGCACCTCTCATGTGTTTGGTAAGGCACATTCCCTAAGTGATAAGCTTTCTCTCAGTACTGAAGTTTCATGAAAAGAGAGAGTTTTAGATCTGAGTGATTCCAGCACTCAAGCAACTATGTCCACTATTCTGACATTCTAGAAATTAGACCTAGACATTGAGCCACTGGAAAGAATAACTTTCCTGTATTTGAGTGTGTATCCATTTTAACATACCCACATCTATTGCAGAGTTTATTATTTTATGCGTCATAGGGTAGGTCCATTTCTAGACTTCTGAGAGTTCTCCAGACTGTTCTCTACAGAAGTTATACCAATTGACATTCCCACCAGCACTGCAGGAAGGGTTCCTTTGACCCCACAACCTCTCCAGCATTTGCTGCTGCTACCTTTTCTGATGTATGACATTCTCACGGGAGTGAAGTGGTATCTCATTGTTCTTTATTTGCATTTCTCTGACTATCAAAGACTTGGAGCATTTTTTCCAAGTAGTTGTTAAGTATTATACTGTTGAGGTTCCACATTTTGGGACTATTACTAATCTTTTGTTTATTGATAAGTGTTTAATTCCACTGTGATCTGAGAAGATGCTTGGAATGATTTCAGTGCTCTTGAATTTGCTGTTGCTGTCTTTGTGGCATAACATATGGTCTAAAAACATTTGAACAGCCTTGTGTGGATTTCTCTAGGCCTTGTCTTCTGCATTGATCTCTATTCCTTTACCAACAGCCTTTTCCTCTAGCTTTATAGTAAATTTTACGTGGTATGACTTTTCTGTTTTTAAAAATGTCTTGGCTATTCTAGTTCTTTACCTTTCTATATAAATTTGAGTCTGCCCTGTCTTTTTAACCAAAAAAAATCATGCTGGGACTTTTATTGGAATTGTGATAATCCTATTTCATTTTGAGGAGAATCAACATTTTTATTAGTGTCCTAAGTCTTCAGTTCATGAACATAGCATGTCTCTCCACTCATTTAGGTCTTTTATTAACATTTTGTATTTTCTACATATATATCTTGTACATGTTTTGCTAGATTTATGCCTATGAAGTAATATGAGAGAAAGTTTTTTTTAATTATGGCTTCCAATTGTATTCTCTAATATGTTTAGATACAATTATTTAATGTTTGTTCTCAAGAGAATACTGGAGACACATGAAACATTAAAAACAGCCTGTATACATGCATAGTTAATATTCAACCCTAGAATTTATTTCTTAAATCTATATTAATTTGGCAATATAATAGCACTAGTTAAAAAGCACACACACCAGGTTATAATGCTATATCACTCATGAAAATTCATATATACTTTTAGATTTCTGGAAAGCTGTTTGTCATTTGTCGAAAGTCATATGTGATTGGTGAAAAGTTTCAATAACTTTATTTTCTTATGTTTTTCTCTGCATATTTTATAAGACATGTATCATTTTTATCAAAACAATGAAGCTAATTAAAAAGAAAGTGAAAAAATAAGTTATTTGTAATATGGTCTACATCAAGAAATAGCTGTTTGAAAACTTAGAATCTGAATCCTAGGAACCTTGATGTTGCTCCAACCATTTTTTTTTCTAAGATTTTATATTGAAAACTAAAGGAACACTTTATGACAGATAGAACATTCTGACAATACTACATTTAGAAATTTTTTTTCTTCACAGCATTTCTTTTTTATCATGTGCTTGTCTTTATGGATTCACATTAGAGTCACTTTGTTGGGTTTTTAAAAGGAGTAACATGATTACTCAACCCTCCCAGTAACATTAGATTATGATTTGTGAGGATAAGACCAGGATATCAGTTGTTTAAAAGATCCCTATGGACTAAAGATGTCAAAAAGCATACTTCAATAAATTCTAATGTGGGAGCCCTGGTGTTACACCTATTTGAGAACACATAATATCACGCACTAAAACCCAGGTTCAAGCCCCCATTACCCACTTGCAGAGTAGAAGCTTCAGGAGCATTGAAGCAGTGTCACAAGTGTTTCTCTTTTCCTTCTCTGTGTCCCCTTCACTCTCCATTTCTCTCTGCTCTTTGTAATTAACAAATAGTTAATACTTTTAAAATTTCTAATATAATGTATGTCTAAGAACCACTGTGTATCTTAAAACATTCCTGTGAATAAAGTCTGTGAGTACACGTATATGTGATGTTCATATATTCACTAAGGTTATAATATGGGGATACAAATGTAAAGGAATATATGTTTTCACATCTGTGTCATTTTCAACATGAGGAAGGAATTAAATTTCTAAAAATGAACTCCAGTATGTTCTAAATAACGTTATGAAAGCACAAACGAAAACCTATAACATTTAATATTTCCACTTTTTTTGATGAAGATTAACCATCCTTGTTAAGTCTTCAGATGTGTTGCTGACACTTGACAAATGACAGATAATTAGCACTGCTCAACTTTGTCTTTTCTGTGTCTGTTCTGTGTTGTGGATATGATTGTATAAACCTAGGCCAAGCAATACTTGTTTATAGAAATGGCATCTGCCAACCTGCCTTCCCTGGACAGACAATCTCACCAATATGTCCTGGAGCCCCACCTCCCTGTAGCACTACCCAACAAGGGAAAGGTAGAGATAGGCTGGTAGTATGGACCAACCTGTCAACACCCATGTCCAGCGGAGAAGCAATTACAGAAGCCAGAACACCCACCTTCTGTGCCCCATAAAGATCTTTGGTCCATACTCCCAAAGAGATAGAGAATGTGGGATCTTCCAGTGAAGAGGCACGCTTGTGGTGGGAGTTGTATGAATTGTTTCTCTCTTATCCCACAATCTTGTCTATCAATATCAAATCACTAATAATAAAAAAAGAGAGAGAGAAGCTGAAGAATAAGAAAACACAAAGCTGAAGTTGGAGTCAGCTTGGTGTATTGCACCAAAGTAAAAGACTGGGGTGAGGCGAGGGTTCAGGTCCTGAAATATGATGGCAGAGGAGGACCTAGAGGGGGTTGAATGTTATGTGGACAACTGATAAATGCTATACGTGGGAGTCAGGCAGTAGTGCAGCAGGTTAAGCGCATGTGGCATAAAGCGCAAGGACTGGCGTAAGGATCCTGGTTCGAGCCCCCGGCTCCCCACTTGCAGGGTAGTCACTTCAAAGGTGGTGAAGCAGGTCTTCAGGTGTCTTATCTTTCTCCCTCTCTGTCTTCCATCCTCTCTCTATTTCTCTATGTCTTATCTGACAACGATGACATCAATAACAACAACAACTACAATAACAATGAAAAACAACAAGGGAAACAAAAGGGAAAATAAATATAAAATATATATATATAAAGAAATGCTATACATGTACAGACTACTGTATTTTACTGTTGACTGTAAACCAATAATCCACCCAATAAGGAAAAAAAATATTAAAAAATTCTGAGGGGCCGGGTGATGACACACCTGGTTGAGCACACATGTTAACAATGTGCGAGGATCCAGATTTGAGCCCCTGCTTCCCAACTGCAGGAAGAAAGCTTTGCCATTGGTCAGGCAGGGCTGCAGGTTTCTCTTTGTCTCTCTCCCTCTCTAGTATCCCCATACCTCTCAGTTTCTTGCTGTCTCTATCCAATAAATAAAAGATAATTTTTAAAAATTCTGAAACTATAATAATAAGTAGTAACATGAAAAACCAAAATAAAATAAAGAGAAATGTCATCTTCTCTGTGTCTCTTCTAGAAAGGCCACATATATAATGATTTCATGACATCATCTATTCTGCATGTGCTGTAGAATTATGCTCTTTATAACTTTTAAAGTGATTCTGAGATCTGCAGTCTTGTCACCATCCTCTCAATTTTTACTGTGACTCACCTTGGTCTCTGGAAGAAGTGTCTGCTTTGCCCCCACCTAGCACTCTGAGCAGAACCCAAAGCCACAGTGGGGCAGGGAAGACGTCAGAAGATTTGAAGTTGTAGTTACGTAGGATGACTAAGTGTAGAGATGTAATGTATGGCATGACTTGCTATAGTTAATAACATTGTATTGAAATCTGGAAATTTGCTACGAGTAGATTTCAGATGCCCTCATCACTCTCCAAACTAGGTGATTATGTGAGGATGTTATATTCATTAGCTTGACGTAATCTTTCCACTATAAGTATCAAATCATGTTATGCACCTTAAATAAACATAGTCTTTGATTAGAAATAAAATCAATAGCTCAGTCCTTAGACTGCATTCCCCACTATTGCTCATAGGAATCAGATAGCAAATGGGATTCTGCAACTTCTTCAGTATGTAGCAACATGAGTAAAAATAGAAGACTGTCCATCTTCTAAAATGTTTTGAGCTTTTTCAGGGTTCCTGTGGGAGCTCCGAAAATCTTGTGAAATGGTTTGTGACAGCCCTGTCTGTAGGGCTGTCAGGACCCTTCTCTGTCAACACAGTTTTTTCCTGGTCTCACCTACCAAAAGTATTTAATGTGCCTTAGAAAGACAAGTGATTTCGAATGGAGAAGATTCCATTATATTAATATACATGTACATTCCACAGTGCAGTACCATTTTCAAAGCATTTTCATAAGCCAACCTGATTTCCTCCTTACAGTAATCTTGTGTAGTACACAAAGTGATACCTTCTGATATGTCCCAACTCAGTGTAACAGAACCCTCCTGTTCTCACTTTGCCTTTTCCTCTGTTTCCACCACTTTCATTCAATTCTTGTTCATTTCATCCAAGATTACTTTTCAAAAAGTATAGTTATAATATTGCCTTCACCTTCAAAGCCTTTGATGAATTGTTATTTCTTACAGAGTCAAATTCACATCTCTTACTATTGCAGTAGTCCACATGCCAGCCTTGCCACCTTCTTCTCCAGCCTCTTTGTCCACACTATAAGCCATTTGCCCACCACAGAGGAGAGCTTGGCATTCTTGAAAAATCCTATGTGCTTTTTATCTAGGTTCTCTTAACTCTAAGTAGACATATATTTTTCCTCTTAATGTTTTACCTGAATATTTGGGCACATAGATAGTAAAAACCCTTAGCATCACACAGAAACTGTGTGTGTGTGTCCTTTCCCTTGCATTACACAGATGCATGTTTACACAGGAGTAACAAGGTTTCATTGGGTTTTTTGCCTCCTGTTGGAGAGTTGTTCTGTTTATTTGTCATATGCTCAGTGGTGCTAGTGACATGTTAGGGAAAATCAGTGTAGGTAGAAAAGTGACCAGTAATAGAATGTGAAATTTAGACTTCTGGAGCAGGCCTCAGAAAAACTCATCTCCAGCCTTCTTCACTTAACACAGTTAAAACCTCCTCCCTGTTCTGTACTTAACTGATGGTTACAGTACAGTGAATGGTCTGGCAAAAGATAGTTCAGCAGTGAAGGGCTTCTTATAGAATTCTGTGGACTTGGTTTCAGAGAACCATGTCTACTTTAAACTGGCCATTTTCTCTTTTCAAAGATAAGTGGAATGAGAGATTCAGTATTAAGTATTTTTGGACAATGGTAGTGCAGTGCCTCATTTCCATTTTAAACTTGGTAGTAAAAGCATCTCTGTAGGAATAAACTAGAATAAGGGAATGGTACGTTTAGATAGCTTTTTTTTTTTTTTTTTTTTTTTTTGTCAGATCATTGCTCACAGGTGATAGAGCAGCTGTACTTTTTTTCCCCCTGTTACTCTCCTCCCTTTTTCTTTAACAGGTAGAGTGAAATGCAATTTGCAGTACTTAGAACCTAATGAAAGGTTGCCAATGAACCTGATACTAAATTAAAAAGAAAAGGGATTTGCCCAAGCACATACTGGGTAGTAGCTGTCTGAACAACATCAAACCAGAAGGTCAGCAGCCCCCCCACCCCCACCCCTTTCAGTCTCCTACAACCACTGCCTTGTTTCATTGAATCTAAGAGTTAGGCAAATACCTTTGTGAAGCTACTCCCCTGCAGGTGGGGAGCTGGGGGCTCGAACCAGGAACCTTGTGCCGGTCCTTGTGCTTTTTTCCATGTGTGCTTAACCTGCTGTGCTACCTCCTGACTCCCTCCAGGTGATTCTTCCATAGGAATAAAATAAGGATTCTTAGAGGGGAAAGTCAGGGTTTTGTGGAGCCCTAAGTGAATCCGATGTATATTTTGAAAGTTTTAGGGAAACTTTTTTATTTGTAGACTTTAGAAGTAAAGCACTTAGATATCTAATCATTGCCTATCCAGAGAATCTGCTTCAAGTTAAATTTTGAGCTGCATAAATGTTAACATAATGTTTGTGGAAACACGCTAGAGGTAATCCTTTTTCTTTGTCAGCTATGGAGCTAAATGACTGTAGTAAGGATGATTTAAAATATAAAGCTACATCTTTATGTTTTTTTAAAATTTGATTTATGACCGAAGAGGTTTTTAAAAAATCTGATAGTGCTAGTTAGATACACACTTTTTAAAAAATTTTATTTAAGAAAGGAGACATTAACAAAACCATAGAGTAAGAGGGGTACAGTTCCGCACAATTCCCATAACCCGATCTCCATATCCCACCCCCTCCCCTGATAGCCTTCCCGTTCTCTCTCTCTCTGGGAGTATGGACCCAGGGTCATTGTGGGTTGCAGAGGGTGGAAGGTCTGGCTTCTGTAATTGCTTCCCTGCTGAACATGGGCGTTGACTGGTTGATCCATACTCCCAGTCTGCCTCTCTTTCCCTAGTAGGGTGGGGCTCTGGGGAACACATTGATGGGGTCGTCTGTCCAGGGAAGTCTGGTCAGCATCTTGCTGGCATCCAGAACCTGGTGGCTGAAAAGAGAGTTAACATACAAAGCCAAACAAATTGTTGCTTCTGTTTTCTCTGGTCTAGGCTTTTGAGAGAGTCAACATATCAAAGGCAGCCTATGTATTAAAAAGACTCAGTCTGTGTTTTAAGAAGTTCTAGACATATGATCAATTTTTCCCCTCCCATATTAATTAAATAGTGGTTTATATGTTTACACTTTAATAGGAATGTACATAAACACCATTCCCACCACCAAAAGACTATGTCCTATTCCCACCCACCCACCCCCCCGCCACGCTGGGAAGCCCAATGGCCACCCTCCCCTTCACCACAGGGTTTTTACATTGGTGCCCTGAAGATACACACTGTTTTGAAAGTCAGGAATCACTCTTTCTCTGCTAAAGTAGACAATCAAATAAACAGTGTTACAGATGGATTTAAGACAGCAAAATCGTTGTATCTTCGACTGTGTAAAGGAAGTACTGTACCCTGGACCAGAAAACGTGTATTAGCAATGGTTCGGTTAGTCACTGCAAAAGCAAAATAAATATTGTAGTGTAAAATGCAGTTCCACATGATAGCACATTGGCTAGTACAAATATCAGAATTTGAGGAGTTATTAGTATCAAAATATGTTCTGCTGGTTTACATGGAAGTATCTTAGTAATGAAATCTTGCACTGTCTTTGTTCTCATTGATTGCTGGTAATAGAGGTTTGTTCAGGTTTCGTTGTTGATGTTTGTTTTCTAGGAGGAATAAGGGAGGAGTACTTGTCAAAACTCTGTCCAAAAAAGTTGTGGGTTTTTTTCCCCCTCCTCTTCAAAACTACCACTGCCTATACAGGCTGCAGAATAAAGCTTCCATTATTGTTTATTTTGCATCTAGGAGGGTGAAATTGCATTTTAATGACTTTATAGTCATTAAATTATAGTATAATGAATTAATGAACTTGCACAGGGATATTTTCTTCCCTCTGTTAGAGTGAATCTTTAGATACTCTCTATGCTCAGAGCAAAAAGATACTGTTAAAGACCCTAGATTGCAAATGCAATGCCACTTCTTCTGAGAGCTTTGGGGCTATCCTCTGATGTGTAATTGCTTTTTACATCAGTCGAGAGAGAGAGAGAGAGAGAGAGAGAGAGAGAGAGAGAGACAAGAATGTGCTTTCCTTGAACTTAACAGTTTAGGCAATTTTCTATAATCCAGTAAATACAAATTGTAGCTTGATTATTCATCTACGTCTGTCAAGAAAATTTTAATGGATGAATGAATGAGTCACATCTATGCATGGAAATATACAAATGTGCAAAATATGGGTCTAATTACCAGGCTGCTGAATTTACACAAGGTCAGGTAAACAAGGCACCAGTGTAATGATTATTAATTGTTAATAATGCCTTTGGGAAAACATTCACATTTTCCTTCTGAATACCTAACAGTTTGCCATTCTAATCATTTCAGATTAAACTCTGAAATATTCTGCTGGTCTAAAAACACAAAATCATTTTTTTTTCTTTGCCTATAATTGCCTACTATTTCTCTTAGAATAGTGAATAAAATATACATTTTTAGGACCTTGCTTAAAAATCACGGTTCGATATGATAAGAGAATTTTAAGGGGGTAGCACACAACATAAGGAAATCTGTGCTCTCTTTTGTCTTCATTGAATGAATGAACATGACTCCCCCCATCTTCCACCCTCTTTTCAGACATAATCGGCATTCTAAAACACAAAACCAAGGTAATAATAAAGGAAAGGAAATCAAAGTGGACTTTTTCCCCTCTATTTACCATAGTGAGTCAACATTTGACTCTGTCTTCATATTCTAGAAAATGAATGTTGGAAAAGAGAATAATATCAATGAGTAGTTTTCCATCAAAATGCCCAAGGGCTAAAATAATTGAAGGAGTACTTGCCAAGGTTTTTTTTAGTTCAGTAACTCTTGATCATTGTGCAGTGCTGTAGCTGTGCTATCATTAAGGGCTCTCCATGTCTGGGAGGACACCCCCCTCTTTCAGCTTTAATCCAAAAGTCATAAATTGTAGAACTAACATGTCATCTGCGGGTCACCCAGGCGAAAACACTACATCTTGAGAAATCTATCTTTCTGCCACCGTGCTTTGAAAATCTTTTGAATATTTTGCATTAATAGTGCTGCTGCAATTTCTTGCTGGCTGTCTTCTCATCCTCACAAAGCTCCATATTCACAAGTTTTTACTCATAACTAATCTAAACCGTCTTCTCTCTATTCTGGGCCTTACCGGCCACATCCTACCCATGCTAAACACTAATGAATATGCTTTTAGCATTAGAAAATGGGACTCAGACTCATGCCTCCATTTCATTTCTTTAAGTTCTATAATTGAGGATGCAATTTCACTTCTCCCAGAATTTTCAGCTTTCATTTTCATTTTTCTGGAATTCTATTTATAAATTGTGGTTGCTCGTTGTCTGGTAGATTATACTGATTATATGCAAAATAGATTTGCACTGTGTTTAGACCTTAGCTCTGACCCTACCCTCTCTTAAAGTCCGCTCTAGACTGCAGTAGACACACTTTATGCATACACATGGGTGCTGGAGTGATTTAATGAAATCTGTGAAGAATTACAATCAAACTCTTTATTCTGCCATTTGAGATATTATATAACCCAGCTTTCCCTCCCCATAGAATCTCCTATCCAACTACACTGTCCAAAGCATTACTCCTTCAGACAGATTTTTTTTTTTTCTAACTTCTGGGACTGTCCTTGCCCACTTTGCCTTCTCTGTTTAAAATTCTCTTTAGCCTTCACAATTGAAACCTATCTCAATCTAGAAAGTCTTTTGTTGGCATTTCACCTGTGGAAGTTCTAATTTTTGTACATCTATTCCCACACAATTCCTTTAATACAGTTTATTAGATTCTTTTATCCAGTAAATGAATTTGTTCCATGTAATGTTGTGGGCTTCTGAGGAATTGGTGAAAAAAAAACTAATGAACATTTTGCTAAGCATGTTTTACATTACATGTTATAATTTAATTCCCATAGCAGCTCTGTGAGGTGGGTGGTATTTTCCCTATTTCTACGGATAAAGAAGCTGAATCTTGTAGTCATAGACTCAGGCAGTGTTGGAAGAATAAAACATAGAGCTGGGATTTAAATTGGCCTTCCAATTCAAAGCATATATACTCTTTTTCAAGAAGCCTCCTCCACATAAGAGTGAAAATTTGTGTCCTACTCTATCAAATTACTAGAAGATTGAAAGATGTGATTAGGTGTTCTGTGACTCTATCAGTATGGAAGTCTTAATTGGTTCAACTAAATTTCTTTTGCTAATGGCAATGTGAACTAGCAATAAAATAGCCCCTCTGTATTCCCAGCGATGACTGATATTTGAAAGTTTGTCCTCTCCCACCTTAAGCCTGTTCACCTGAGACAAATTCTATTTTGTTTGTTTGTGTATTTTCAAACTTTCTCTTGTTGACCTCAGCATTCATTGGTATTATTAAATATCGCTTCTCATTTACTGTTTGCATTTCATTTTAAGAAAGTAAATCTCATTGTAGTAACATGAATGATCTATGCTTCTGTCAAAGAACTATTAAAACACCAGAGGTTGAACAATATACACATTCGAAAGTTTGTAGGAAAACTAAGGAATAGTTTCCTCTTGTTCTGCTTACTCTAGTGCTTGCTTAAAATCTATGTTTGATCTTACTAACATTAATTTAGAACCCTCTACTGAGTTGTAATTATGTTTACACTTAAGGAAAATTTGAAGTTTTCATCTTTCATAGAAAATCAGCCTTTGTACAATGAGTGCATGGTTTGCTTTATTTTTTTTAAGTCCAAAAAGAATACATTAACAAAACCATAGGATAAGAGGGGTACATCTCCACACAATTGCCACCACCAGATCTCCATATCCCATCCCCTCCCCTGATAGCTTTCCTATTCTTTATGGATGCAAGGTCATTGTGGGATGCAGAAGGTTGAAGGTCTGGCTTCTGTAATTACTTCCCCACTGAACATGGGCGTTGACTTGTCGATCCATACTCCCAGCCTGCCTGTCTCTTTCCCTAGTGGGGTGGGGCTCTAGGGAAGCGGAACTCCAGGACACATTGGTGGGGTTGTCTGTCCAGGGAAGTCTGGTCGGCATCCTGCTAGCATCTGGAAACTGGTGGGTGAAAAGAGTTAACATGCAAAGTCAAACAAATTGTTGAACAATCATGGACCTAAAGGCTGGAATAGTGCAGATGAAGTTTTGGGGGTCCTCCATTTTGTAGATAGCTAGTAGGCATATTTTAGTTATATTTCAAAGGGCCTGTAGCTATACTACTTTTTTTTTTCCTCTGAGCCTGAAATCTGATATTCAGATGGATCCAAGTTATTGTCTGGGGAAGTGATGTCATGGCTGGAAAAGGGACAGAAAGCTGGATCAGGGAAGAAAGTAGCACCCTAATATGGGGAAGGGGTATAAATATTGTTGACTGTGAACCCCATCTATTTGATTTGGTCTGGGGCCCTTATTCAGCTTGGGAGCCTATGTGACCTTTGTATCCCTGTAGATCTGAGCTCACATTATGTTTGCTTTTTTATTTAAAGCAGGCAATTGTTTTATGATATATGCTTATTATAGAAGAATTAGTAATTATTAGAATCTGGCACAAAGACTGCCCAACCTAAGATTGAAAAGTATCTTGATTTCATGAACACAGACAATATCACTGAGCTTTGAGGTAACCAAAGTACTGTTTTAGGTGGCTGAGCTTTATCAACCTCCTTGCATATTGATAAGTTCAGCCTATTTTGCAAATAGTTGCTAATGCCATGATGCATTTCCCCATATCTTCCACCTGAATTTTTTACTATTATTGATTGAGGATTCAATTGAGAAATGTGTTTAGAACCCTGCTTTCTGTGGTAATCACAGAAGTCAGTGGGAAGACAAGAAAATTGTATTGAAAGAAATTGTGTGCGTGTTTGTTTTGTGTTTCAGCATAGATTATCTCTGCTAAAATAATAGCTGTCATTTTGTTCTTGTTATATTAGTGGCCTATAGCGTACCTCTACTCCTTTTGCCTTTGTTTGCTTCTGACCACTGGCTATTATCCTTAGCAAGAAGAGCTTTTTAATTGAATGGCCAAATTTGAATGATTCTTGTCCTAATACCATCACAATTTTGGTCCATTTCAAATTAGAGAGCCCTAAGTTGTGACCTCTCACCTCAACACAACAGCTCTTTAACATTCAGGGACTTTGAAACTTCACTTCTGTTTAGAATTTCATATCAAGCCCATCATGGGGGGGAAAGATGGAAAATGTATACGCTGAGCCTATAGGACTTCCTGCAGTGCTTATTAATCCTTTATGGATCATTTGAAATGTTTCTAGTTTATTTAAGCTTTGCTGCTTGTATCAGATTGTTCCTACGGGAAAAAAAAAAAAGAAAAAGTGATCATGCTTTGAATTTTTAAAAATGATCTCACTTTCAAGCAAAAGCACTTTTATGCTCCATTAAAGTTGAATTTGCCAAACTCTTACATCGCATTAACACAAGCTTTACTGGATAGATAAACGTGTTGTTGAAAGACTAACTAGAACTTTACCAGGGAGTCGGGCGGTAGCGCAGCGGGTTAAGCGCCCATGGCGCAAAGCGCAAGGACCTGAGTAAGGATCCCGGTTCGAGCCCCTGGCTCCCCACCTGCAGAGGAGGCACTTCACAAGCAGTGAAGCAGGTCTGCAGGTGTCTGTCTTTCTCTTCCCCTCTTTGTCTTCCCCTCCTCTTTCCATTTCTCTCTGTCCTATCCAACAACAACAACAGCTATGACAATAATAACAACTACAACAAGCACAACAAGGGCAACAAAATGGGAAAAAAGCCTCCAGGAGCAGTGGATTCGTAGTGCAGGCACTGAGCCCTAGCAATAACCCTGGAGGCAAAAAAAAAAAAAGAACTTTACCAAACTGCATATTAATATTTTAATCTTTTTTTAATATTCATTATTTATTCCCTTTTGTTGCCCTTGTTATAGTTACAGTTGTTGTTATTGGTGTCGTCCTGGTTGGATAGGACAGAGAGAAATGGAGAAGGGGGGAAGACAGAGAGGGGGAGAGAAAGATAAGACACCTGCAGACCTGCTTCACCGCCTGTGAAGCGACTCCCCTGCAGGTGGGGAGCTGGGGGCTCAAACTGGGATCCCTAAGCGTCCTTGTGCTTTGCGCCACGTGTGCTTAACCTGCTGAGCTACCACCCGACTCCCAAGATTTTTATCTTTTTTTTTATTCCCTTTTGTTGCCCTTGTTTTATTGTTGTAGTTATTATTGTTGTTGTCGTTGTTGGATAGGATGGAGAGAGGGAGGGGAAGACAGAGAGGAGGAGAGAAAGATAGACACCTGCAGACCTGCTTCACCGCCTGTGAAGCGACTCCCCTGCAGGTGGGGAGCCGGGGTTCGAACCGGGATCCTTATGCCGGTCCTTCTGCTTTGCGCCACCTGTGCTTAGCCCGCTGTACTACTGCCCGACTCCCAAGATTTTTATCTTTATACTTCTGATTTCTTATTTTAAAATAGACTAAATCTGCCCAAATGTACTTTAGTGACCAGGATTTTTTCCCATTTGCTTGAAAATCGATTAAAAGCTAATTGTTTTAATATAAAACTATAATAAGCAAAATATGTTGAATAGTTAATAAAATAAGCAGAAATATGTTGAACAAAAAATACATTTTGTCACAAAATATCAATATCTCAGTCTGCCTGTTTTGATTTGGTTTTTGGCACGTGCATGTATGAGTGGGTCAATCATGTTGACATTTATAATTTGTATCCAGATAAATTATGTATTTGGTATTTTCCTGAATTTTTGTATACTAACCAATAAAAATTTCCCTGTTTAATTTAGTCTGCTTTAAAAAAATTCACAGGGCCTCATCCAGTTTTTCATGAATTGTGGCTTTTCATGAAATGTTGTTTTTATTTCATGAATTTTTAGCTTGAAAAATAATCTTCATATATGTATCGTTTGACCTAGAATTACTTAAATTCTGGTCTCATTTTTACTACACTTCCTGACTCCCTATCACTCATTATAAGAACTTCATCTTTTCTTTGCATCTTCTTGGCTTTGATGTTTTAATTTAATATGTTTGTTCTTCAGGAAGAATGTAAACCAGTTTTCCACTTGATAGGAATTTGTATATTTTTTAACATTTGAAATCACTACAAAATATGAGGTATTATTTTATCCAAAATATGTATGCATGGTCTTTTCAAGGTAGTAACTTACATTAACATTTATAGTGACCTTGAAATGTGTATATATTAATAGTAAGAAAACATAATTTAATATCAAACTAGCTCTTTTTTAGCTCTTATAAGCTCTACTTTTTTTTAGCCTTGGAGTCACAGGTTCTTAAGCAGGAAAAAGTTATTTCCAGGAAATTACTTTTTTTTTAAGGCAAACAACAAATGGTACACACAGAAGGAAAGGAGGACCTTTTCTGTGTCTTGTGGAAGGAAATGTCCAAACAGTTGACATATTTAGCAAGTTGTTTTAATGTTAGAACTTGCCATTTCTGAGAGATCGATGGTACCTTGTTAGTAAGAGACTGTATTAACTTTGATTTCTAATGTAAAAAATCTACCCTGAATTCAGTTTTCATTAATTTACTTTATTCTTGTCTCCTAGTGTTATTGTGACCTTTCAGAAATGCATGGTTTTTATTTTGTGCACCACAAAAGCTGCCTCTTAGGTTGCATTGAATAACACAAAGTTGAATTATGAACTTAATGGCAGTTTTCTGTGGCATTTCCAGTTTAATCTTACTTTTAGTCTGCTAAATTCATAAGTGAAGTGTTTTTTAATGGTCGTGTTAGGTAAAAGGTTAAATAATGCTGGGTTTCTCTTCATGGGCAAGCAAAGAGTCACTTTGATTGTTTGGTGGAAGATTGTGTTCTCATTTTTAATTCTTAGTGCGCAGAGATGACATTCTGGATTGTTTTGGAGCTCACAGACAGGACTAACCCACTTTCTAATACTTTAATATTGTTCTTTGTATTATGGAACTAAAACTAATTTGGGGTTAGGAAAAAACTTAGATGTAGCCTTACTGCCCCTCACCCCCAAATCATATACTTGAGAAGCCTTGAGTGCAAATATATATAAAAGTATCGATCTTTAAATCCTCTGAAAACTGGTTTTCATCAGAAAAAGCTGGTTACCCACAAGAAAGTGGATATGAGACTTTTTAAAAAAACCTTAAGCATACTCTTTCTAAAAGAATTAATTTCACTTGATACATTTCAACAACCAATAAGTTATCTTTTTGTTTTCTATTTAATATTTTATTAAGGAAATCTATAAATGTCTTCTGTGAAGGGGCATTGAAAAGGCATCACCAGGCAGTGGTTCCATGGCATTCTGATGAAATATTTTAAGCATTCCTTCAAGAAAAACCCACAGAAACTGCTGTTTGAGATGTGCATATACATGGAAACTATACTTGTCCACTAGTCTTGGGAAATTCTGGTCACACATACTTCCTCATTCGTACAGTAGTATATCCCATGAAAGCAGGATAGGGGTAACTTCGAAAACTCAACCAGGGCCTAGGAGATAGCACAATGGTTATATAAACAGACTTTCTAGGGGGGCGGGCAGGTTAAGTGCACACGGGGCAAAGTGCAAGGACCAGTGTAAGGATCCCGGTTTGAGCCCCCGGCTCCCCACCTGCAGAGGGGTCGCTTCACGAGTGGTTAAACAGGTCTGCAGGAGTCTGTCTTTCTCTCCCCTTCTCCGTCTTCTGCTCCTCTCTCCATTTCTCTCTGTCCTGTCCAACAACAATGTCAGCAATAACAACAATAATAGTAACAACAACAAAGATAACAAGGTCAACAAAAGGTGGGGGCAAAGGGCCTCCAGGAGCAGTGGATTCATAGTGCAGGCATGGCACCCCAGCAATAACCCTGGAGGCAAAAAGAAAAAGAAAGGAAGGAAGGAAGGAAGAAAAGAAAAAAGAGACTTTCTGATGTTCCAGGGTCCCAGGTTCAATACCAGGCACCAGCATAAGCCAGAGCTGAGCAGTGCTCTGTGTTTAAAGCAGAGGTGGGAGGGGCACACACCCAGAGTCTTCCCAGTGAAAGGGCCCCAGCCACAGTGTTCCTGAGATGAGAGCTTTCTGCTTTGCCAAAGAGTTCCTTCTACCTACTACTCAGAGAGAAGGGGGAGAGATTCTGGGCTTACAAGTGACTTAGTCTGACAAAAGCTAGAATATTTCAACTGCTGTAGTGCCTGAGAGACTACACTAGACTATAAACTATAGGGACTCAAAGTTAAATGTTAGAATGGATCCCAGACCTTGGGGGGATCCTAAGGGACTGGCTTGTGGTTGTTCTTCTATCTCCCCTTCTTCTGCCTCTTCTCTCCTTCCCTCCATTCTGCTACTATTCTTCTCTAAGATTTATTTATTTATATAAGAAAAGACCAGAATACCACCCAGCTCTGGCATGTGTGGTACAGGGGTGGAGGTGTCAAACCTGGTGCCTCAGGCATGCAAGTCCTGTGATTTAACTACTGAGCAACCTATTTAGTCCATTCTTTTTTTTTTTTTTTTAATTTTTTATTTAAGAAAGGATTAGTGAACAGAAGCATAAGGTAGGAGGGGTACAACTCCACACAATTCCCAACACCCAATCCCCATAACCCACCCCCTCCCATGGTAGCTTTCCCATTCTCTATCCCTCTGGGAGCATGGACCCAGGGTCGTTGAGGGTTGCAGAAGGTAGAAGGTCTGGCTTCTGTAATTGCTTCCCCGCTGAACATGGGCGTTGACTGGTCGGTCCATACCCCCAGTCTGCCTCTCTCTTTCCCTAGTAGGGTGTGACTCTGGGGAAGCTGAGCTCCAGGACACATTGGTGGGGTCTTCAATCCAGGGAAGCCTAGCCAGCATCCTGGTGGCATCTGGAACCTGGTGATTGAAAAGAGAGTTAACATATGAAGCCAAACAATTTGTTGAGCAATCATGGATCCCAAGCTTGGAATAGTGGAGAGGAAGTGTTAGGGAGGTACTCACTGCAAACTCCAGTGTAGTCCTGCTTTCAGGTATATATTTTGCAGTAGTTTATGGATACGTGTGCACATAAGCTCTCTCTCATAGAAACTGGTGTATATCTAGGTTATGGGACTTTGTTAGAAAGTGAACTACCTGAGATGAAATTAGAGTGTACTATTAAAGGAAAGGTCTCACCTGAGTAATGAAGCTGAAGGGTTGTCATTCCACACGTGAAGTCTCTGGATACATTCTGAGGTGAAGCATGTTGAGGTAGCAATCGTTGCTTTGGTTAGGTTGTGATCGGCAGATGCAATGTTATTTGGTTTGGATTGGGAGATGCATACGGGAAAGTGGGCCCTATCCAAGGGTTCCAGGACTGGGGGAAGTAGGGGCTCTATAGTGAAGATGTGAGGTTCCTGCTGTCTTAGGGTTCAAAAAGACAATCAATAGTTAATATTATCATCACATTATTTGTTAATTGGGTTAACTTTGAAAAGTCCCTTTGTTATGGTTTGCTGGACAGTACCCAGTATCTTGTATATAGCTGTGCTATTGGAAGCTTCTAATCTACTTGGTCTAGGCTTTTGAGAGAGTCCGCATATCAAATACATAGCCTATATATTAAAAAGATTCAGTTTGTCTTTTGAGAAACTTTGAGACATACAATTGATTTCCCCCTCTCATATTAATTAGCTACTGATTTATATGTCTACATTTTGCTAGGAGTGTACATAAACACCATTCCCACCACCAAAGGACTGTGACCCATCCCTCCCGCCCACTCCCACCCCCCACTGGCCCAGGAAGCTACATGCCTACCCCTCACCACTGGGTTTTTACTTTGGTGCCCTACTTACAATTTGATCAGGTCCTGCTTTTAGTTTCCCTTTCAGATCTTCTTAGTCAGCTTCTGTTGATGAGTGGGATCATCCCATACTCATCTTTATCTTTCTGACTTAGTTCACTTAACATAATTCCTTCTAGCTCTGTCCAAGATGGGTCAGAGAAGGTGGGTTCATTGTTCTTGATAGCTGCATAGTATTCCATTGTGTATATACACACAAAAAAACTTTTAAATATAGGTCCAATGTGTTGTTTGCCCCTAAGAAGAGTGCACGTTAATGATTTGATTATTATCAATAGATTGAATTCATATATACAAATGTGTAGAAAATACAGCTGCCTTCATGGAGTTAAAAAGTCAGCTTAAGTACTCTTATAATCATGATGTTTGTGGAATAAACAGCCAAGGCAGAAGCTACTTAGATGAAGGAGGACTCATCTCTGCTTAGAGAATCAGTTTTCCAGGTATGTGAATATCTGTTCCTACACCCCAGAGGCCGCACCCATGTACCTTTATGGTCATTAATGCTCTGTGATCCTGTAAGTAGAGTGATGAACCATCTCGGCTTCAGATTGGTGTGGAAATGCCTCGGGTGTTGGACTGCATTGACACAGACTTTTACATATTCAGTAACTGTGTGCCAGGTTTGCAGCCACTGAGCATAATATCTCAGCCCTTTTATCCTCTCCAGAATTCATAAAATCCATTTTGGTAAAAGAGACTTTCCTTGATGATAGTTTGAAGTCTAGCATGTGTGAATACAAATCTCTCTACTGGTTTCTAGTATATAAGCTTTTTTGAGCACATTCCTAGAGGAAGAGAGTTAGAAAATAAATGGAATACTTAGTGACTAGACTTAAGCAAGAAAGACATGTTTTCTGGTTTTATTATATAGAACATCCAGTGAAGTGATGAAGAGAATCTTTTCCTAGCAATCTCTCCTAATCCTCAGAATAGGCTCAGTAGTAGGGCAATGGGCTAGTAGATGGACCGGCCTACGATGATCTCAATTTTCATGGGAGTCAGGCCAGCCTTGCAGTAGTTGGAGGGGACAGAAAATAGGTACAAGGGCTAGAAGGAAGATTTACAGTGAAGTCAAGAAAATTGGGGAGCTGAATCTCAATAAATTTTCTTTGAATCCCTTTCAGAAATACATGCAAAAGTCTGCTAACTCAGATGATATTTCCTTTAAGAATTCTTTTCTTGTGATTTTTGTAGTTTAAGTACTGGGAGTATATGTTTAAATTCTTAGTAATTTAAGTATTCAGAACACCATAGAGTAGTTTGGGATTGGAGTGGGATAATATAATAATAGGCAAATATTAGAATCAGCAACTAAACTTATTTGTTTATTCTGCTTTCTGTCATTCTTACTATCCTCCTCAGCCTGGCTTCTATGCACTTTACTAGTTTATAGAGTGTGCCATATAGTCTTGTGAGCTATACTTGGTAGATCTTATTTATATAAAAATATGCCCAAGTATCACAACTATATCTTGGAGGACTTGCTCACCAAATTCTGGGCATCACCAAAATGTATTTAATTCTGGGTCAAGGATGGGGTCTGAGAAATTGTAGCTCTAACAAGTTCCTATGTAATGCTAGTGCTGTGGAGCAGGGCCTACTTTTTGAGAAATATTGCTCTGTGTTTTAACTGAAGTATGCTACTCAGTCAGGAACAGTTCAATGAAAATAGTAATAGCATGAAATCTTAACTTAATGATGGAGGAGTAGTGGGATTTAATTAAGAGTAAATGACTTGACTGATATTAATGTGTATTTTTTCTAACCTTGGTTATGGATAAATTATAAAGGTTTATGGCAGTCTTCATGTGGTATGTGTGTGTTTTATTTTGTCATAGAGTTAGAGGATACTTGTGCTAGAACACATCTTATAGACATCTAACATGGCTACAGCACCTTTTCATGAAAGAAGAAACTGAAGCCCGCAAAGTTGAAATCTCTTCAACTTTACTTTTTGTTTTTAAAGAGATGTCAGGTGAGATGATTTAATAAAACTGTTTGTCAAGGAAGGTATTTTTATTTAAAAATTATTAATAATTTAATAATGGTTTACAGTTATATTACAGAGTTATAGTTCCACACTACATCCACCACCAAAGTTCTGTAAACCTCCATACAAATAATCACCGTAGTTCTCACAGAGCTTTACAGTTTGCCCTCCCCATAATTAAGCCAATTAAAATGTAGTCAATTAACTAAGTGTCATGTATAATAATAATTAAAAATATTTTTTTGGCGCAAAGTGCAAGGACCAGTGTAAGGATCCTAGTTTGAGCCCCTGGATCCCCACCTGCAGGGGAGTAGCTTCACAAGCAGTGAAGGAGGTCTTCAGGTGTCTATATCTTTCTTTCTCCCTTTCTGTCTTCCCCTCCTCTCTCCATTTCTCTCTGTCCTATCCAATAATGACGTCAATAACAATAAGAATAATAACTATAACAATAAAACAACAAGGGAAACAAAAGGGAATAATTAAGTACTTTATATATATACATATATATATTTTTTAAAGAAACTGGGAATAAACTCAACAGGCCTTTTGTTAGATGTATATGAAGAAAACGTTAAAGTGTTACTAAAGGTAAAGAAGACCAAAATAGAGAAGTATATCTTACTCCTGACTAGGTCTGTTCATCATTTGAAGATTACTAGTTTTCTAAGTTTATCCATAAATGTAACGTTTATTCAATTAAAAATTTTGTAAGGATATACTCACAAAGAAAATGTCCTGCCAGTTGTGAAATTTTTTTTGTAGGAAATCGGGGTAATTAAAAATTTTTGTTGCTCTCCTGATTTTACTGGATCCAATTTAGAAAATCCAGAAATAGACCTGAGAGTTGCATTTAGCATTCCATAAAGGGGGAGTTCATGTGAGTTTGGAAGAATCATCTGGGGGAAAATGCATGTGAGATGGGAGATTTAGCTCAGGTGTAGAGTGTATGCCTTGAATGTACGTGGTCCTGAGTTCAATCTGCTGAAGCCCTCCAAAAATGTAAAATAAAAAATACGCTTGAGTTTCTTCATTGCTTTCACAATGGATTCAAAACTTATAAAATGAATCAATTAAGGTAACAGATATTAGGAGTTGGGAAAGCGTTGAAATAATACAAAAATAAAAATCCCTAAAGGAAGAACATCATTAAATTTGAGTACAAATTCTAAAGTTAAAAAAATTCTGATGTAAAAAGGCCTACCTGACAAAAAAAAAATCATAAAATCAATAACAAAAAAATTAAGCTGGGAGAGATTATTTCCAATTCATCTAACATATGAAGGACTTATTTCCATCACATAAAGTACTCTATCAAATCAAGGAGAAAAGGACTGTCATCTTATTAGAAAAATGAGTAAGGAACAAGAACAGGCAATTCATGTAGAAAGAAATGCTGATGAGTTGTTTGCATCAGTAAAGATGTTCACTTTTTAATTTCAGAAAGTCCAAGTGAATGTCATCTTTCAGAAGGACAGTGATCCAAACAACATATAATATAGACAAGGGTGATGGGGGAAGAAATATATATGCTGTTGATAGTTTAGACAGCAGTCTATCTGCATGTCAAGATTTTCAATGAGCATACCACCCTATAACAAATTGTATATTTTTCTTTAAAGTTCTAAATTGGACATTTCTCTTTAAAGATGTACAATATATGCAGATGCTTGTAGGGGGGACTGGTGCAGGTGTTTCTCTGTCTCTCTCTCCCTATCTCTCCCTTCCCTTTCTATTTCTGTATCTTTCCAATGAACATAATTTTAAAAAGATTATGTGTAGATGTTATCAAAGGTTCTGTACAAGAAAATTCCTTGCAAGGTTATTGGTTAGAATAAGAGACCAAAAACAACTTGATTGTTGGTCAAAGAAGATTCATTGAACTATTAGTCATACAGTAGGGTTCTGTTCAGCCATTAAAAAGGATATTACAGGTTAGTGTGTACTGATTGGGTATAATTTCCTTCTTAAAAAAATGAAACACCCCCCACCTGCAGTGGAGTCGCTTCACAGGCGGTAAAGTAGGTCTGCAGGTGTCTATCTTTCTCTCCCCTTCTCTGTCTTCCCCTCCTCTCTCCATTTCTCTCTGTCCTATCCAACAACAACAACATCAGTAACAACAACAATAATAACCACAATAATAAAACAACAAGGGCAACAAAAGGGAATAAATAAATAGCAAAAAAAATTTTTTTAAATGAAACGCGAGATTTAGACTGGTACATGTGATAGATTTCCTGACTTCTATTTGTGATTTGCAACTCCCAAACCCTTGCACATCCAATGAATCACACGACTCTTTCAATCAGGAATAACAAACACCTATGCATTTTTAAAAATAATTTTTGATTAGTTATTTAATAATGACTGACAAGATTGTGGTATAAGAGGGGTGCAATTCCATATAATTTCCACCACCAGAGTTCCAATACACCTATGCATTTTTTTAAGAAAAGGAAGAGAGTTATTCATGACATGACCAATTTTAAATCAACCCAATAGACATCCATAATATTTCATCTGTAATATATATGTTATAAAACAGTAAGATGTCTTATATTATCTACTTCAAAAGTTTGAAATTCACTGTATATTCTGTACTTATAACACATCTCAATTTGAACCAGCTACATTTCAAATACCCAAAAGCCACATACAACTACTGACTTGTGCGTTAAGCAGAGAAGGTTGAGTGTAAAGAGTACTGGACTTGGAGTTCAAAAAGCCAGGTGGACCTGCAGTAAATTGCTTTGTCAGTGTCCAAGGAATTTACCTTATTCTTAGTCTCATTTTCTTCAGATTGGATAAAAAGATCAGATTAAAATCTAGAATTTCAGGGTTTCTGGGTTATTTCATATTACTTGTCAAAGTAAAAAATGTTATTGTGCTTTCTTTTGTAGACACTATGTCCACCAATACAATTAAAATTCTCTTTCTCAGTGAAACACACTTTGTATTGCTACAGTTAGAGTAAGGTTCTTTGTTTAGTGTCTTTTTAAAAGGAAAAATGTTAACGGAGCTACATACACAGTGTAGATCACATCAGCTACATCAGTTTTTTTTTTTAATAGAATTAAGTGATTGCTTTTCTTGTTCCAATGCTGCATGAACAACTTGAAAGAGTGAGAGAACCTTGTCGGCAATTCTAAAGAGTAAATATCGAAGGGAAAAGCGTTGAATTCTCTTTATAAGTTAATTCTTCAGCAGATAATGACCAGCAGTCTCTTTGAATACAGGAAAATGAGAATAAATTAGAGAGTTGGTTCTCATCATTTACCGCACATTAGAATCCCTTTGGGATCTTTGTTGAATTCTTAATGCCCATTCTATATCCCATACTGGTGGTCCTCGAAATGTGGTTCCCAGGTACAGCAGCAGTAGTACGTAGGAAAGTGGAGATGCAAATACTCAGGCTCTACCCCAAGTCTTGCAGAATCAAAAGTATTGGAGTGGTGCCCAACAGTCTGTGTTCTAACTATCCCCTGATGAATCCAGCGTTTAGATTTTTAGAACAAGAAGGGATTACAGGGTGTGGGGATATATCCGCAGGTGGGTTTCATGTTGAGTGCCAGCTTTCATCCTGTATGGGTCATGGGGATAGAGTTGAAGTTGAAAGGCAATATACCTAATTGGTGCTTGCCATTCCTGATTTAAAAACTTGGGTAATTTATTGGCTTTACAGGGGATTGCGTGCTGCAATTTACAAATAGAAGTTAGGAGGCATCCTATTAGTTGGGAGAAAGAAAGAAAAGAAAAAGGAATAAAACACTGGAGCAGAAGCCACAAAATGTTGGGCAGGAGGAAACAAGTGGACTGTGTAAAATGTTGCAAGTAAAGATACTCTGAATAGATTTAAAATACTTTGTTTATATTTAAGGTCAATTTTTTTTTCCTTTTTAAAGATTTACTTAAGAGCCATGGGGATTCTTTTGCCTTCTTTAAGATCTGTTGTCAATTCTATTATTAAAAAGTCCCGAAGACTTGTTTGACCCATTGTCATCTGGCATTAAAGAATGCATTTCTTGAGTTGAGCAGTAGCACAGCGGGTTAAGCACAGGTGGTGCAAAGCAAGGACCGGCTTAAGGATCCCGGTTCGAGCCCCTGGCTCCCCACCTGCAGGGGAGCCGCTTCACAAGCAGTGAAGCAGGTCTGCAGATGTCTGTATTTCTCTCCCCCTATATGTTTTCCCCGCCTCTCTCCATTTCTCTCTGTTCTATCCAACAACAATGACATCAATAATAACTACAACAATAAAACAAGGGCAACAAAAGGAAATAAATATAAAAAATAATGCATCTCTTAACATTTAGACTTTTGATAGGAGTAACTTAATACAGATATTGTAAATTTAAAATGAACTAAGCAGAAAATAAAGCACACTTTTCCAGTGTAGCTTGGTTGTCACTGACAGAGAAGGAGTTAATGTGTCACATTCTTTTGATTTCTGCTTAGGAGGAATCTCAGTATTTAATTTTGAAGGTATATTCTGAAGAATGTTATATTGTGATTTTTCTAAGCTGAATCTTAGATATCTGTCTGGAAGTTCTCAGCTCTGACAAAATAAGAATGGACCCATTATAGAATCCAGCTTGTTTGATTATTTTTTTCCCCACAGTTAGGGGGGATACGCAGATCTCTTTCGAGCTTCCTTTTGCTCTGCTTTGCTAGAAAGCAGAGGGAAGCGGTTGGGCTATATTCATAGAGCAGCTGCAGCTTTTTATTTTTCAAGATCTCGGCAGTAAAACTTCTAAAATCCTCTCAGTGTGTATTTTTCTTTCCTTACCCCTAAATATTACATTTTACATGAAAAATCGTTTCCCCAAAGCTAGGCAGTATAGCCGAATTTGTGCTTTGGCAGCGGGGGGGGGGGGGGGTGCTTTTTCACTATAAAATAGAACTCACTTTTGAAACAATTCTGATAAACTTTTCTAAGTCTTATATATTTATTGTAGAAATTATTATACTACTTGTGAGCACAACTTTATTGACTCAAACTATGATTTTATTATTTTTTTGTATTAATATGGGAGTGTATACTCTTAGGTTGTTTTGTGAATTGGGTTCTTTCTGAGTCAAACTAGTCGTCAGCACACTGATGATATTGTTGAATATCTTCAAACAGCAAACACATGCACTTTGACAGCTTTTTGGACAGAACTGCCATTAGTAATTTCTTTACAGGAATAAATGTGTGATTTTTTTTTAAGTTATCATTATTTTCTTATCTTATGTTCTGGCATTTAAATTATGAAACTTCATCTCAGCGTGTAGAACTTACCTTGCCTTGCCAAGAGGAAAGAAGTGCCTTTTCTGCAAAGCTAAATAGTTTTTACTTTATTGTCTGCTACAAAACAGCTGCTGATACCAGAAAAATGCCGTCTCATCATTGGGCCTGGGGTGTCCAAAAGAAGCAGGGGGGGGGGGGAATGACTGTAGCTCTCTGTCTGCCCTGGCACTCTCCTCCTTTTTCTCCGTTTTCATTGCTGTGAAGAGCAGGAGAACAATATTCTGCAATTAAGGATTCCATTAAGTTGAAGAAAAGAGCAAATGGGGGATGTTTGTTCTCCAAGCAGAAAAAATTTGTCTGGGGTGGGGGGATAGTGGTAGTGGTATAGAGAGAGGTGGGTGGAGAGACGAAGTCAGGGCTGTTTGTTGAATATACTGTTAAGGACTGTTACCATCCTAATTAATCAAGTTAGAAATTACAGCTGTAGTCGGTTTCCCCCCAATTCTTGTTATCAATTTTCTTCTCTTTTGAGACAAAGCAAATATAAATTTTGTGTTCATTTGTCATTCGTTCTTTGACTTCAGCATCTCTGAAAATAACAATGTAGCACAAAAGCCCAGTATTTACCTAGTTGTAATGTGGGTTGCCATGGTGTTTTGCAAATTATTGCAATTATGTTCACCATGCGAGTCGCCCTTGGTAACTGGCGAAAAAACTGATAATCCTGTTTTGAACAAAAGGTCAAATTGCTGAATAGAAAGTCTTGATTAACTAAAAGATGTACAAAGTGGAATTATTTCCTACCATTCAGAAATAGTTCTTGATCGGGTTTGGGGGAGGGGTGAGTAAGTACATCTGATTACTGAAGTACAAAGCATTGAAAGGATGTTGTCTTGAGCCTTTCATGTAGTCTTAATGGTGGCTTTTTTGTCAAATTTACCCATTTGCGGCATTGAAAGAGGCAGCTGCATTTAAGCTGGAGAGACGGTGCTTTTTCAAGAGTTCAGTGCATGGAAAGTTCTCAGCAGTATCTGCAGTTTACTAGTAGCCCCTGGTCTATTAAAACTGATGTGCCGCATTTGAGCCCATTGCTCTCAGTACTTGTGAACCCCTCTGGCTGATGATCTAATAAAGTGCTCTTACTGGACAATCTCTGATCAGCTACTTAAAAAGGAGCTTGGGGGAAGAGGGAGGGAGAAGCCTCACAGGCAGTCAGACTTAGTGTAGGCCAGGAGAGAGATAGTGAGATCCAAGGGGTTTGTCACAGTGATCATCTGTGCTAAGGTGTTTGCCATGGGGTTTGGGTTTTTGTGCCTGGAATCCTCCCAGCTGTGATCACAATTTTTCCTACAAGTAAATTTGAATTTTGTTCAAAGTCAAGTAAGAAAATATTGGAAATGTCTTTTCTGAAATTTAAAGTTTACCTTTGTGAATTGGTTTCCTAAATTATGGGCATTCAGAAAGTACATGATTCTATGTTTATGTAAAACCAAAACTTTCCCAGGTTACAGCTCAAGATCTGATGGATTTCCTCTCTTCTGAGGGTACATTTCAGAAGGAGGGGATTCTTCTCCTCCTCCTCCTTCTTGTAAATGACCACCTGAAAAATCAATTCTCAAAACTTTTGAGAGTGTGTGAAAATGGCATGAAAGCAAAGCAAACCTTAACAAGTTTGTGACATTCTGCATCACCTAGCAACCCCCTGGCTCAGCCAGATCTCTTGTCTATCCTTAGTTCTGTTTACAGACTATTCAAACAGTCCTTCGAAACCATGAAAGATATTTAGTTTCATTAGTACCATTCTCAAGGAGAAAATAATTAAAGTTAAATGAACAAACATTGCCTGGTGATGGTTTAAACTCCATTCTGATTTTCAGATGCCCTTTAAGGGAATTGCATAGATAGTTCTGTTTTAAAGTTTTTTGGTTCTGTATCCAAAGGCATATTACATTGAAGCCTACCAAGAAATACTAGCCTGCATGCAAACACACAATAAAGAATTACTTTTAGCTAAATTTGGACAAATGTAAGAAACTGTGTTGGTGATAAGGTTCTAGCCATGCTCTCATGATTGAATGTTTTTATTTGATTTCTACCCTGGATATCTGAGCTGATTTGTGTGGACACTGAATAAAGGCGGGAGAGGACGTGGGCGAACAAAGAACTTCTCTTTTAGACTAATTTATTACCTACCTTCAGAGATCCAAAAAAGCATTCAAGTCATATTCTGTAGACAACTGTGTATATTTTGGTAAGAGACTTACTAATTTATTCTAATACATGCCCTGCCGCTTTCTGTTTGAGAACTACATATGTGCTTAAGTTGACCTTTTTTTTTAAAGTTCTAAATTAGGAAAAAAAAACATTTTTATTAGTGATTTATTAATAATGGACAAGATTGTGAGTAAGAGGGGTACTGTTCCCACCACCAGAACTCCACATCCCACCCCCTCCAGGAAAAAAAACATTTTAAGAGAACTACTTTATGTGTCTCTTCCAGCCCCTACTTTAAATATATTCCCTGAAAATTCATCTTGGTAATCCTCAAACCCATGATACAGCTCAAGATATTTTTTGGATGTGTTTATTCTCCAATCACATCTAAAAGTTCTTAACAAAACTGTCTTTTCTGTCATTAGTAGCCTTCTGGCTATAAAAACAATATCTGTCTGATGTAGAAAATTAAGAAAATAGGATCCCAGGTCCCCACCTGCAGGGGAGTCACTTCACAAGTGGTAAAGTAGGTCTGCAGGTGTCTATCTTTCCCCCTGTCTGTCTTCACCTCCTGTCTCCATTTCTCTCTGTCTTATCCAAAAAGAAAACCAAAAAAAAAAAAAAAATACGGAAGCATTTTAGAGCATTTCCTTCCAGTCTTTTTTTTCCCCTGTGTACACCTTGTTTACTTTTGAACAATTTATATGTTAGCATGTGCACATAGATAAGGTGACATTTTTTTTCAAGAGCAAAAACTTAAGAGACAGGAGCCATGATAGAAGTAATGAACAATTTTCTTAGAGGCTTTGCACTAAAATATTAATGTAAACACCAGAGTAGTCATTTTACTATCTCATCCCATTTGGTTCTTTTTCCTTTTTGTAGTGACTGTCTACCTTAACTGACACATCCAGTTATAGCCATTCATATTATGAAGTTGGACAGTCATTGCAGTTGGAATATTACATCCCCAATTTACTTGTAGCTTGGGGGGGCATTATGAAAAGTTTGTAATACAACAGAGATTAATGGAATACAAGAATGCTTTCACATTTTCATTTTAAAGTGAAAGCAGGCAGCTACAGAATCTTGTTTCTTACTATTTGTATTTTGTTATAGCTCTAACATCCACAGTACAAGACTAGGTTTCATGAGCTCTTTGTATTTCACTGACAGTTGACAGACAAAGCAGAATTATTCCTGAAGCAAGGTACTGTGTACTTAGTTGTGACCTATTATAGCCTAAGAATGGCGCTTGCTTTTGAGTTGGATGAATAGGGAGAGTATTTTATAGAATAGACTTGAATATACTAAAAGATTTCTAACTGTCCATACAGAAAGCCACATGTTCTCTACTGAACTACCACCCCCTCAAAAAAATGTAATTTTCCATATAAAGTCATTTCAAGTATATTTTCCCTGGTTGCTTGCACAGAGACAATTTTAACTGCTCTAGTATTGTCCTACAGTGGTAAAACAAAATTGCTAGTAATTGTTGGCTTTCTCTCCTCACAGTATAGCCAGAGAAGATGACTTGCATTGAGGCTCTTTAATGCACCTCAGGTACATCTTCTGATGCTCAGTCTCTAATTGCAAATTAAAATAACAAGACTGTGGTATTGAATTTGATGGGAGGCAAAGCCCAGTGACTGGCTAATTTATCATGTAATACACAATTGCTGAGGTTGGAATTTGTCCACTTGTAGTGCCATTCTATCTGTTTAAATGAGCACCACTGTTTGCATCTAACCTATCATAACAGTTTGGGAGAGCTCCATTATCCTTTCAGCAAACTGATGGCAGAGTCTGGTCCTTGCACAAATGATAAGATCAATAAGTTTCAAATAACTTGGATGAAATGGCATGTGACTGTTCATTTAAAGAGATGTCTTACTTTAAAAATCAATTATAACTATATTTAAAATTCTTACATTAACTGAGGAGGCATTTTCAGATTACATTTTGTTTGATAAAATTGTTTAAAATATTTTTGTATTAACTTTGATGAATCTTTAGTTTGTATGTATTTTTCTTGATTTGCTCTTTCACCTCTTGCCCTGGCACCTCTCTGAGACTTAATAATCACTCTTTGACATACCAGCATGTTGTAGTATAGATTTAACTTTAAAAGCAAGATTATGTTCCTATTAAAACTTCCCCTGGAGATCTTCAGAAAAATTTCTACTAGTTTTGGGTGCAAATGTGGGTCAGAAAGCATTTTTTTTTTAATATTTCTGGAAATCCCACATCACAACATGTCATTCTTCAAAAGCAGCTGTGGGCCCATACTGTGCACTGTCTATAAGAAGACCCATTTTACACTGGGGATAATTCTGTGACAGAAAATGTGACTACAAGGGAACCCCAGAACATTTATAAATGACTTTGGGTGAAAAGAGCATCTGTTGTCCTCAAAGTGCATGTAGTCTGGGAGAGAGGAGCAGTTAGCGGCTATTATAGAAAGCCAGTAGTGATACGATGGCATGCCGGAAGACCTTACCCAGTGACCTATCGCTGCATCCCAAGAGGGCCATTACAATTCCAACCGAATCAGTAGTCGCTGCAGTACTATATTGTGTTGTCTCTGAATCCCACAATAAAGCAAAGCTACTTCCTCTTTCTTTGTCATTTATTCTGCTACCTATAACATCAAATCCAAGTTTCTCTTATGTTAACTACCTACTTAAATTCTTTTATAGTTGGGTCCAGGCAGCGGCGCACCTGGTTAAGCGCACACACTGCAGTGCACAAGGACCTAGGTTCAAGCCCCTGGTCCCCATCTGCAGGGGGAAGGCTTCATGAGTGGTGAAGCAGGGCTGCAGATGTCTCTCTGTCTCCCTCCCTCTCTTTATCCACCTCCCCTCTCAATTTCTGTCTGTCTCTATCCAATAATAAATTAATAAAAAAGTATTTTTAAAAAATCTTTTGCAGTCAAACTGAGAAGCAGTTCTACCTGGTCTTGTCATTGTGACGGATAACACCTGATGGAAACTAACAAGTGACTATAGTGGTGTTTCATAGTTAGTGCAACATCAGCTGTACTCCAGCCCCCATCTTCCCCCACTCTGGAGACATGTGAAATGATAACAATATCTTACATTTACTCAACATTTGTATGGACTTTCTCACTAGATCATCTGAATGGCAAAGAAACTGAGGCTCAGAAAGAACTTTGGTGATTTACATAGGTATGAAGTGGGGGAACTGCACTCAAGTGTAGTTTTTCATGACTTTGACTCTATTCGTCAGTGATTGTGAACCTTAGGTTAAAGTCTAGTTAGGATATTAGCAAATCCAAAGCAATCTGTTTGCTGCGATCCAGAATAACAGTTAGGGAAGTAAGACAGTACAAGGTAGTGTGTGTTCAGCAGCATCTGGATAGAGGGGAAAGCTTGTGGCACTTTGAGGGAATTTCACAGACGATGAATGCATGTGATGCTTAAGGAATTGGGCATTTTGTGGCAAAAGCAAAGATGAGATGGCAGCAGGCAAAATAGTGAGAAAGCCAACACATGGGGCAAAGAGTTTATGATAGAGAATGATGGGAGAAAAGGGCAATGGGATGGGACTGGACGGTGGGACATCTGGTAGTGTGCACATTTTACTATGTGTAAGGATCTGGGTTCAAGTCCCTCATCTCCACATGCAAGGAGAAGCTTCATGAGCAGTGAAACAGTACTGTCCATGCCTCACTTTCTCTCTCCCTCTCTTTCTACTCCATCTCTTTCATTTTCCTGTCTATACTCCGCTCCACAAAAGAAAAAAGATAGAAAGAAAGAAAAAGAAGAAAGAGAGAGCCACTGGGAATGATGGATTTGCTGTGCAGGCACTGAACCCCATCGAGAACCCTGGTGTCAATTAAAAAAAACCTGAAAGCAGACCACAGCATTTTTTTTTCCTCCTGGGTTATTACTGGGGCTCAGTGCCTGCACTATGAATCCACTGCTCCTGGAGTCTATTTTTTCCCCTTTTGTTGCCCTTGTTTATCGTTATTATTATTATTATTATTGCTATCATTGTTGTTGGATAGGACAGAGAGAAATGGAGAGAGGAGAGGAAGACAGAGGGGGAGAGAAAGACACCTGCAGACCTGCTTCACCACTAGTGAAGCCACCCCTCTGCAGGTGGGGGTTGGGGCTTGAACCAGGGTCCTTGTGCCAGTCTTTGTGCTTCGCACCATGTGCGCTTAACCCACTGCGCTACCACCCAACCCCTTGTTCTTTATTTTCAACAGGAGGTATATGATTGGGGAATAATGAGGGTCTCAGGAAAGTAAGCTTGATAAGTCTGCCCTGAATATGGGAGAAAATGGGGCCAAGAAACAAGGCAGAAGGATATTGCAGTAGGTCAGTGTGGGGGTGTGTGTGTCAAGTTTTGAGTAAAGGAAGACTCAAAAAAGGCCAGTGAAAATAATTGGTGATTGATTAAATATTAGAGAGGAATCTACTGATCATAGCATGAGAAGTAAATTTATTTTCCTGTGAGTTTAGGCCCTTATTAATTTCCATAAATTCACTCTTGTACATTTTTATTTTGCTGCTTTTTTTTTCATTCAACTAATCCTTGTGTCTTCTTTGTACCATATCTGGATAGCTTCTATGTGTGTATCTTTCTAAAAATAGAAATGTACACAAGTGAATAACAGTTTGTGTTTAAGGTACAACTACCAGGAATGTCTTAGTTACAAGTGAAAATCGATCCCTTTTTAGCATATGCAGACAGAAATCATTTTTGTTGAGATCTCAGAAATATAATTTTGTAATCAGAACCAGTCAGCATTTGACACAATTTCATACACAATGATTTCAAGAAATTAGTGATGCTGAGACTTAAGCAACAGGTAATAGGTCTTTGTATGTTTGGGTAAAGGTTTGTTTTGCTCTTGGACAGATTGTCTTTACCTCTTATGAACCCTCTACTTATTTTTATATTTGCTTTGTTAAATTAGCGATTTAATAATGGTTTATAGAAATACAGAATTACAGGGTTATAGTTCTGCAACCACCACCAAAGTGCTGTTCCCTGTTTCATATAATAACCACCATAGTTCTCATGTCTTAGAGACAGTTTGTGAACCCTATACATGTGACATTGCACAATAAGATGACATATTTGCATGGCACATGTAACAATGGTTTGAGTTTTTATTAAAACCCAAACATTTTTCTAGGATGAACTTCCAAAATACTGCATTTTGTTAAATGTTTTTATTAGTGATTTAATAATGATCAACAAGATTGTGGGATAAGGGGTACAATTCCCAGCACTAGAGTTCTGTATCTTGTCCCTTCCATTGGAAGCCTCTCTATATTCTTTATCCCTCTGGGAGCATGGACCAAATTTTTTTTTTATTATTTATTCCCTTTTGTTGCTCTTGTTTTATTGTTGTTGTTATTGATGTCATCGTTGTTGGATAGGACAGAGAGAAATGGAGAGAGGAAGAGAAGACAGAGGGGGAGAGAAAGATAAGATACCTGCAGACCTGCTTCACTGCTTGTGAAGTGACTCTCCTGCAGGTGGGGAGCCGGTGGCTCGAAACGGGATCCTTATGACAGTTCTTGCACTTTGCGCCACGTGCTCTTAACCCGCTGCGCTACTGCCTGACTCCTTGGACCGAAGATCTGTATGGGGTGCCGAAGGTAGGATGTCTGGCTTCTGTTATTGCTACTCCACTGGACAATGGCGTTGACCAGTCTATCCATACCCCACGCCTGTTCTTATCTTTCCTTTGTGAGCAGTATAACTTTGAATTACATATTATTTCCCAACATGGGAAATGAAATGAAGTACTGTTTTGTTCTTATGAGTGATAACTCAAAATAAATGTGCATAGCACTAATGTTTACATTTTTTTTGTTCTTATCAAAACCCATGAGAAGCAAACCCACTATGAGATCTTATAAAATTTACCCCATCCTGAAATATTTACAAAAACCTGACATCTTTATTTTAACAGTTCAAATGTTCCTTGCAAGGTAGACTGATAATTTAATGTTTGTTATGGGAACAAAGGGCTAACCAAAATGTACTTGACAAAATTGAATGGAAGCAGAGTATATATTGAATATGATTAGGATCTATCACTCCATAAAAGCTATGTTTAAAATGTACCATGACCAAAGCTTAATTATCAAAATAAAACAAGAGGCATAAAGAGCTACAGGCATCTAATATTTTTTCAGCCACAGTTCCCTTCACACAGTTATCAGCATGTTTAATTTCCATGCATAATAGTGCTAGTTATTGTTGTCATTTATAAAGGAAGATTAACAGATAGTAAGTACAAACAAACTCAAATAAGTAGTGAATAGAGAGGTGACAAAGAAGAAAAGACCTCTTTAATGCTAATTGTAACTGGTAGGAAGTCTAGACAAATTATATTATCTGTGTTCTATATGATTTGAAAGGGCATTTAGTTTGTAACTCTGTCAGAGATAGCATTAGTTGTTTGCTTTAGAAACAGGTGATGTGACAAAGTAACATCCCCTGGTTGGTGGCTCACCTACTGGGTCATGAAGTCTTAGTAAATGGATGGAATCAAGTTTCAAAGCCATCTGAAAAGAACTTCAGCTGCTTGAACATTTGATTAAATGTGTTTTTTAACTTCCAGGTTGTAGTCTAGTGGTTAGTAATACATTGTCTCAAAACATGTTTACTGCTACCTGCTTATTTTGCAGTTCAGGTAAATTATAGCAATGTTAGCTGATACATATTTTTTAATATTAATTTATTTCTTCCCTTTTGTTGCCCTTGTTTTTATTGCCCTTGTTTGTATTGTTGTTGTTATTGATGTCATCATTGTTGGATAGAACAGAGAGAAATGGAGAGAGAAGGAGAAGACAGAGAAGGGAAGAGAAAGATAGACACCTGCAGACCTGCTTCACTGCTTGTGAAGCGACTCTCTTGCAGGTGGGGAGCCGGGGGATCGAACTGGAATCCTTACGCTGGTCTTTGCGCTTTGCACCACCTGTGCTTAACCCACTGCGCTACCGCCCAACTCCCACTGATACATATTTCAAAGTGCATAAAACCTATAATGAAATAAAGCCAAACTATGGTAAAGGAGGAGTCTGTCCTGCATTATTCAACCATAGTTTGCTTGAATTCTGCCATTTCCTTTATGAATATGCTTAAATGGGTATATGCTAACACCTCACCTTTAGTGTTTCTGGGTTGTTTTTAAAGTTAGTATCTCCTGCTGGCAGTGCCCCCTCTCCCACCCTATCATCTGGTCTCAACAGCTTTTTTGAAGGCAACAAAAATACAACATTAAGCATACATGCCAATTGTAAATGCATCTGACTTTCAGATATATTAAACTGTGAATAAAAATGTTTCCTCAAATCAAGAAAATGTGGCAGTAGGCTCCAGGCAGGAATTGAAATAAACAATTGGCCTATAACTACAAGCCATGGATTTATTGGTTCTTGTTCCTAGTCTTTTGTAGTGGTGGTATAATTTGTCTCAGGTAGGATCTACATGACTCCATTCCTTCTGTGTAGTTTAGCGTTTACAAAGGTATCATATCATAAAGCCAGACCCTGCTGAATTTCTGTTAGTTTCTGCATATGTGAGTAGACTATGCTTTCTTATTTGGATTGTAATTTCCTGAAACTATGAATGTTTTGCCCCACATTATTTAGCATAATGCTGGCACATATTAAGGTTTTTATTCAGGGGCCAGGTGGTGGTGCAGCTGGTTGAGTGCACATGTTAAAATGTGCAAGGACCTGGGTTTGAGCCCCCTGGTCCCACCTGCAGGGGGAAAGTTTTACAGGTGGTGAAGCAGTGCTGCATGTGTCGCTCTGTCTCTCTTCCTCTCTATCACCCCCTTTCCACTCAATTTCTGGCTGTCTCTATCCAATAAATAAGTAAAGATAATAAACATGGTATTCATAAGGGCTTTGAAGCCTTCTATCTGAAATATTCCAATTGAATGTTAAAATAATTAAACTTCTTGACTGAAGGTAGAAATGAAGCGAGATATGAATGTGTCAATGACATACTTTAGTGTCTTTAAAAAAAGCTGGCATATTTTCTTTATGTTAGAAAGTTATGTTGACATTCTGCTTTCTCTGGACATGAACGTCATAATAATCTGAAAGAATTGATTTTGGGTGTTTTCCTTGTATTTGGTTGTGGCTACTCCCAAGAAGAGTCTGTGCTGAGATCCAAGGGAGTGGGGACATGCTGCTGATTCAGATTGATACTACTTGCGAACATTCCTAAGTGATAGACAAAAGTCTTTAACGAAGTCAAGCAGTTGTGTGTTACAGTGCTCTTATATCTGGGTAAAGGAACAACAGGGTTAATTTGTCATTGATCTCTTTCTCTTTTGTGTCAATCGCTTCATTGAGAGAATGTTTATTTATAGCATTGTTGCTATCACAAGAGTACATTTCCACATTGCCCCCAAATAGGTGTCAGTACATCTCACTTTCCACTGCTCCACTCTAGGACTTGAGATTCTCTACGCTCCCCTTAGTGCTCCCACTTTCTCCTTTCTGAGCCCCCAGGTCTGCTGCAGTAAACTGCAGTCCATTGAGAATTCCCCCTGTATTGTCCCGTGCTTTGTTTCTTAGATCCCCTCTATGAGTGAAATCTTCCAGTAGTCATCTTTCTCCCTCTGGCTTATTTTGCTGCACACAATTCCCTTCAGTTTCATCCATGTTTTTGCTAAAGAGGTTGCATCATTTGTTATGGCTGTGTTGCATTCCAATGTGTATATATACCACACCTTCTTTACCACATCACAGTGTAGCAGCGCTCTCTGCTCTGCTTTTGCGCATGAGGTTCTCGCTGCCTACATTGTCTTTTCTGCCTTCCCTATTAGCCAAACAGCAACTCACTCTTAAGAAGTCTCAGGATACTCTAAGATCCAAAAACAGTTGGGACCCTACCTGCATCTTCCTGGGTAGAAATACCATGTAACAAGGAAACATATCTTGTTCGTTAAACCCCAGTTACACCCCTTAGATTGCTTGGAGCCCCTATGGCGATCCATGTGGTACTGCCACCAAAGACCCTAGTGCCTTCGTAGGAGCTTCTGAGCTTTGCTCAATCTGATTTGTAAAGGCTTGTCTTCCTTGTTTAACAGGTACATTTTATAGCAATCATAATTTAAGATTATAATCATATTGCTAGTACATCTGTGTCAGGACATTCAAGCAAGAACAGCAAAAAGGCACAATCTAAAGGCAAGATAAGTGGGCAGTGGTTCTTTCAAACTACTGGGGGGAAATGTGGTCAGTTGATGTTTTCCTGGAAAATGATGCATCAGTTTTAGGCCTGTGGAGGTCATTTGTAGAAGAATTTATTTTAAGTTAAAATAGTTACTTACATGTATTTATATCTTTAATGCAAAATAAAATAGTTGTGAATATTCTTTTTAATTTTTATTTATAAAATGGAAATATCAACAAGACTATAGGATAAGAGGGGTACCTTTCCACACAGTGCCCACCCCCAGAACTCCATATCCCATCCCCTCCCTTGATAGCTTCCCTATTCTTTAACCCTCTGGGAGAATGGACCCAGGGTCATTATGGGGTGCAGAAGGTGGAAGGTCTGGCTTCTGTAATTGCTTCCCCGATGAACATGGGCATTGGCAGGTTGGTCCATACTCCCAGCCTGTCTCTCACTTTCCCTAATGGGGTAGAGGTCTGGGGAGATAGGGCGAGTTGTGAACATTCTAGATAGCAACCTTTTAGTGTAAGCACTATGGTTACACTTGTTTTTTAGAGAAGGAAACTAAATAAAACAAGTAGCTATAACTAGTCAATAACCACTGAGATACTGGAAAGGCATTCATTTTTATATTGTGTATCTTTTTTTGTGGTGCTAGGGATTGAACCCAGGGCCTCACACATGTACAGTACTACTGAGCCACCTCCATGGCCCAGTATTTTATTTTGTATATTCGGAAAGGGAGGGAGCTAGACACCAAAGCACCACTCCGCTATCCATGGAATGCCCTTTAATACTGTTCATGGTGCTTCTGTGCAGTGCCAGGAATCAAGCCCCAGGCCTCATGCATAGTATGGTGTATTTTCCACCCACTAATCTATCTACTGGGCTCCACATTGTATATATTAATTTTGGTAATGGTCTTTACTAATGAAGTAGTAGAAAAACCCATCAGTTCACATCCTGTATGTAGTCATAAGAAAAATGAACAGTATCTTGTGATTTTTTTTTTAACTTGATGAGTTTGCCAAAGTAAGTACAGAAAGAATGGTAGCTGAAGCTATTTCAGGATCTCTGTGGAAGATTTGAATGAATCTTGATGGTGAAAGGGAGTTAGTGGTGATGGTAGAACTCAGATATCTTATTTTTGTTCTGCAGGGCTGGTTGATTTGTGAGGAGCAAACATGTCGAAACCGAACTCGCCACCTTCCCCTACAGTTCTCTCGGAATGGACCTCTTTGCCAAGTCTGCATGAAAGCAACCCTTAGACCAGAGGTATGGATTGCATAATGCAAAAGTACTGTGTGGAAGATGATGGTCAGTGACTGAGTGTGCTATCCCTTAGCTCTGAGAGGTACATATTTCACACTCACTTTGTGGACACACCCTGGTACTACACACACTTTTTTTTTTAAATCCAAGCTTCAAAAAGATACATTTTTAATGTAATTTTAATATTTTTCAATTCACAAGTAATACTATATTTATATCTGAAAGAGAAACTGACCAAATCTCTTCTGGGTTACTTGGGTTTCTTTGTTTGCCACTTCATAATTTACTGAGGAGAGTTGTCATTCCTTACATAAATTACTAATTAAATCAGGCTTGATCAGAACCTTTTCTGTAAGGACCAGGAGGAACCTCTCAAACTTGTAACCTAAATGATATGTCTTACTTTGTGGGATTGTTGATTCTAAGTAGTAACATAAATCAGTTTTCACACATTTTCTGTCCCTAGAAAGGTACATACATCCAAGGATAAAAGTGGGCTCTCATTAGTGACTCCCAATGAAGATTACAGTCTGGAAACACTTTCCTCACAATTAGAATGCCTTTTCTTTGTCATCTCTCCTTTGGTTTTTTTTTTTTTTTCCCCTCCAGGGTTATTTCTGGGGCTCAGTGCGTGCACTACGAATCTACTGCTCCTGGTGGCCATTTTTCCCATTTTGTTACCACTCTTCTTGTTGTCCTTATTAGTATTGTTGTCATTGCTGTTGTTGGATAGGACAGAGAGAAATCGAGAGAGATGGGGAGAGAAAGACAGTCACCTGCAGACCTGCTTCACCACTCATGAGGCAACCCCCTGCAGGTGGAGAGCCAGAGGCTCAAACCAGGATCCTTGCTTCTGTCCTTGCACTTCGCGCCATTTGCGCTTAGACCTGCAGCGCTACTTCCCAACCACCTCTGCTTTGTTTTCTAATTGACACAACATTGATTTATAACATATAGGTTTCAGGTGTACAGCCTTTACTGAAAAGGGTTACTACCCAGTAGCTTTAATAGCTTTTCATTTTCAGATAACATAGTATCATCTCCTAAATTTCACAAGAATTCAGGAACTGATGCTTTCCACCATTGTGTATCCTCTTGTTCTGTGGCATATCTGCTTTTATTTCTGACATGGTTGCAGTCACAATGAAAGCATGCTTCTATGTCTTGTTCATCTTTTGCCAAGCAGCTGTCTATGTTGCTACTTAATTTTCAGTTCAAACATTTTTTTCAACAGAAGTTTAACCATTACCCTCATTTTAGGCAACTACTAGAAAACTGTGATGAACATTTTCTTTTTTTTTATTGTTGTTATTAATGTCATCATTGTTGGATAGAACAGAGAGAAATGGGGAGAGGAGGGGAAGACAGAGGGGGGAGAGATAGACACCTGCAGACCTGCTTCACTGCTTGTAAAGGGACTCCCCTGCAGGTGGGGAGCTGGGGGCTCGAACCAGGATCTTTACGCCAGCCCTTGCACTTTGCGCTACGTGAGCTTAACCCACTGTGCTACCGCCCGACTCCCATGAATATTTTTCTGCTTAAGTTATTTAATATACATATTTAGGGTAATTGTCATCAACAATGTATACAATGTGGTCATGATTCATGTTGCCAAAGTGCTTTCTTTTTAATTTTTATTTGACCATTTATTTATTTGTTTATTGGTTAGAAGGAAATTGAGAAGTGCAGATAGAGAGGAGAGAGAAAGAGAGACACCTGGGATCTGGGTTCAAGCCCCTGGTCCCCACCTGCAGGCGCAAAGCTTCACAAGTGGTGAGATAGGGCTGTTAAGTCTCTCTCCTCTCTTTTCCTCTCTATGTGCCTCTTCCCTCTCAATTTCTCTCTATCTCTATCCAATAATACATAGATAAAATAATTTGAGGGCAGGGATAGATAGCATAATGGTTATGCAAACAGACTGTCATGGCTGAGGCTTCGAAGTCCCAGGTTCAATCCCTTGCACCACTATAAACCAGAGTTGATCAGTGCTCTGGTAAAAAATAATAATAATAATTTGAAGAAAAAACTGTCTTTCCTTTCTTTTAAAGGAAGATAGAGAGACACCTGTAGCACTGCTTCACTGCCCATGAAGCTTTCCTCCCTCTGGTGGGAACTAGTGGTTGAACCCAGGTCCTTGCACACTGAAGCATGTGTACTCAACCAAGTGTACCACCCTGTCAAATTACTTACTTAATTTGGGTTATCCAACTTGTACTCTACCCAATACTTGATGGAGTTGCCTCTTTTTCCACTACCTTTACAGGACTTGGGCATTATTATTAATTCATTCTTAACTAATTGATAAGTATAAAAGGCCTCGTCCCTAATTTTGCATATCTTTGGTAATTAGAGAAATGGAATGTAGAAATTTTTTTATTTGTGATTAGTTGAAGGTTACAAAATTATAAGATTATAGTATATAGTTCCACACTATACCTACCACCGGAGTTCTGTATCTCCACCCTCCTACCTCCCAAAGATAATTATGATAGTTCTTATAAGTCTTAGAAACAGTTTGCTTGCTTTTGTTTTGTTTTCTTTTTTCCAAGTTTATGTTTATAAATTCTTTAGATTCCACATATGACTGAAACAGTCTGGTAGTTGTCTTTCATCTCTTACTTTGCTAAGCATAATCACCTCCAGTTCCATCCATTTTGTCCCAAAGGACATAGTATTGTCTTTATTGATTGCAGAATAGTATCCCATGGAATATATATCCTATAACTTCTTTAACCCCTTATCAGTTGATGGGCATTTAGGCTGCTTTCACTCTTTAGCTATTGTGAATAACACAGCTAGGTGTATATGCCCCTTTGAATTAGTGTTTGAGTGTCCTTTGGATAAATGCCTAAGGGTGGTATTACTGGATCATAAGGTCATTCCATTTTCATTTGTTAAAGGACTTTCCATTTAGTGTTCCAAAGGGGCTGCACCAGTTTGTATCGCTTTTTAAAAATATTTATTTTATTTATTTATTCCCTTGTTGCCTTTTTTTTTTTTTTTAACATGGAACACATAGTGAAAATTGGCTGTCATAGTGTCATAGTGAGTTAGGGTTTTTTTTTGTTTTTTTTGCCTCCAGGGTTATTACTGGGACTTGGTGCCGGCACTGTGAATCCACTGTTCCAGGAGGCTATTTTCCCCCCATTTTTGTTGCCCTTGTTGCTCGTGAGTTAGTTTTATGTCAGTCATAACCCAGGACTTGCACCAGCAAGCAAGAACAGCAGGAGAACAAAAGTATATATACTCAGTGTGACTCATCAGTTCACTAGTAGACTACGGGAGAATCACCTTGCTTCCTGAACCATAGATACATCTATGTATTTAAATATCTAACTCAACAAGTTTGGTGAAAATTTAATTATTTCCTAGAAAGTCAACCAGTTTTATGATTCTGATCTTGGTGAGTGAAAGTGTAATCAATAAGCCTCCAATAAAGGTTGATGGTAATTGTTCATTAGCCAGATTATCTTTTATCAACTCTTCTGCTCCTCCTCTTCTGCTTCCTTCTTCTTCTTTTTGAAAGGATTCATTTAATGTAAAAGGCTAGTGCACACTCTCATATTTGCAGTGCTAGGGAGCAAACTTGGATCCTCAGAAAAACTAGTCCGGTGCTCAACTACTAAGAGTCTCCCTGGTGCTTATTCTTTTCCTGAAGAGTGAACATAGGCATTTCAAAGCAACATGGTATTTTTTCCTACATATTCTTGTCTTTCTTAAAATAATATATTTCAGGCTGACATTTATCAGGTCATCAAGGTTATCAGTTATTCTTCC
>NC_080185.1:111825189-111852689 GCF_950295315.1 Erinaceus europaeus | reverse complement strand
TATGTGGGTTCTTGGGGCTTGAGGTAGATATTTCCAGCTCTACTTCTCAGTTTAGTAGCCTTGATGTTTGAAGTACATGTCAGTGACCAATAAGCTGTAGTACAGTCTCAAATACTGACTAAAAGGGGTCTGAATTCCAGGGGGATTAAAAATAGCAAGACTACATGCTGAAATTAGAATTTATATTTAGCCGATGTATTGTCTTTCACTCACCCTGCAGAATTTTATTTAAGAATGTGTGTTGTGTGGCATTTGGTTTCTCATTTTAGAAACACATGGAACTCACTAGGAAAACAGACCTGGTTAATATAGACACGGTTTGGGTAAACACACAGGAGTTGTTATGCAGCACAGAGCAGGATATTCACCACCACCACCCTGACTCACTTTAATCACAAACACTGGATTTTGTTTTGTGGAAGTGACAATGAAATCTTGTCACACAACCCTGCTAGGCATTTTGGGGTGTGTAGTTCAGCATTCAATAGGAAGGCCACATAAATGTAGACAGATGACGATTCAGCCTGCCTCAGTTCCCAGTGGGTACAGACTCACCAAATTGGCCCTCATTATTGCCTATTCACCTTGCCACTTAGATACCGAGCAGTGTACAACATACTGGTTCACAAGCCTCCTTCATCTTAGGGAAGCACTTACTATAGAATGGTATTTCTGAGTCGGACTTGTGTATTTGATGATTTTGTGTGATTTCCATCTTTAGAAGTAACCTTGATGGTGACCTGATATGGCATTTATCGCCCTCAGACTGCCCCACAGAGATCATTTTATGCTTTTGTATCATAATTATAAATAATGTTGTGTATCATGTTTCCTACTCTTTCAACTAAAATATATTGAGCACCTACTATAGGTTAATATTGCTACATCCATTGGGAACACAGCAAAAAGTTAAATGAGTGACTGGAAAAATAGCTCAGCCGATGAAGTGCAGCACTTGCATGCCTAAAGCTTCAGGTTCAATTCTAGACACTTACAAGTACCAGAGTCATGCTCTGACTTCTCTCTCAATTCTGCACAATTCCCTTTATCTCATATGAAATTCATAAAATAAAGATTTTTAAAAGAAATAAATGAAGTTCCATCTTTGTGGAACTTAAATTCTAGTATGGGGAGGTAGATAATAAATTGTATTATATGTCAAGTACTGTGGAGAGAAAAATCCAGCTGTGTGAAGAGGAAAGGAACTGATAGAAGCAGGGAGGTGCTCATTTAGATATAGCAGTTAAGGAAGTCCTTGATAATGAGAGAAAGACAGAAGGCAGTGCAGCAGTGAACCTTGCCACTACATGGAAAAAAGCTATACCAGACCCAAGGGACGAGTACAAAGACCCTGAGAGAAGAGGGTATTTGGCAAGGAAGCCAGTGAGGAGAGAAGCAAGAGGTAAGGTGGAAGAGCCGAGTGCCAGAGGAGGAGACAGAGCATCAGAAAATGAGGGGCCTGGGTGTCATCCTAAGGGCATTGGCCTCTGTTCCAGGGGGAGTAAAGGAGTGCTGTGATATGACTAGAAGTAGACTCTTTGACTGCTATAATTCAAGGAACACGTAATGGCAGTTTACCCAAAAGGATCACAGGGGATTTGTGATGAATGTTTGCATTCTAGATGCATTTCAAAGTCAGATCTGATAGGATTTGACATACACTTCTTTTTCCCATATTCATATATGGAATGAGTGCAGCCTATGGATTCTGAATTGAATTCTAATATATTTGCTCACTGAAATATAAGTACTTTTATTATGTACTAGTGATTTACTAATGGATTATATAGTTGTAAGGTTTCAGGGGTATAGTTTCATACTGCATCCACCACCACTTTTTTTTTCTCTCCTTTGCAGTAGCATTTTTTTTCTTTGGGGGGGGGATTAATGGTTTTCTACATAACAATTCAACCCCTTCTAGATTCTCCTGCCAATATGATGATATTCCAGGACCTGAAACCCCCCACCCCACTCTTTTACTTTGGTGCAATACACCAAACCCAGTCCAAGTTCTGCTTTGTATTTTATTTTTCAACTTCTTTTTTTTACTATTACTGATTTAATAGTGATCACCCAGTTGTGGGATTAGATGGGTACAATTCGTACACTTCCCACCACCAGAGTTCCATATCCCGTCTCCTCCATTGGAAGGTTCCCTATCCTTTATCCCTTTGGGAGTATGGACCAAACATCCCTATGGTTTGCAGAAGGTGGGAGGTCTGGCTTTTGTAATTGCTTCTCCACTGCACATGGGCATTGACAGGTTGATCCATACCCCTAGCCTGTCTCTGCCTTGCCACCACATTTTTTTCAATGGAGTGCCAGTGATCAAGGCCAGGGATACAGACACGTGAGATATGCTTTCTACTATGGAGCTGTCCCCTGGCCCTATAATTAATTTTCAGTGTAAATATATACATGGTATTCTTACCCAGATCCCTAGTTCTTCCTCAGCACAGGCACATAGAGGTCTACTTTTTTTTTTTTTTTTTTTTTTTTGCCTCCAGGGTTATCACTGGGGCTCAGCGCGTATACTACAAATCCACTGCTTCTGGAGGCTATGTTTTCCCTTTTGTTGCCCTTGTTGTTTATCATTGTTGTTGTTATTGTTGTTTTTACTGTCATTATTGTTGGATAGGACAGAGAGAAATTGAGAGAGATGGGGAAGGCAGAGAGGGGGAGAGAAAGAGAGACACCAGCAGACCTGCTTTACTGCTTGTGAAGTGACCCCCCTGCAGGTGGGGAGCTGCCGGGGCTCAAACCAGAATCCTTATGCCAGTCCTTGTGCTTCGCACCATGCGTGCTTAACTGCTACGCTACCGCCCGGCCCCAAGGTCAACTATTTACCATGCAGTAGTCACATAAGATCTTGTGAGGCCCACATGGCTTAGCAGTATCTCTGCTTTTAACAGACTTCGAAGGGAAAATGAATGACTTGTGTCTGACTTTCCACTCAGTTTTGTTGCCAAGGCATAATTTCTGGACTAGAGACACAACACTCTCATTCCTGCACATGCATGGAGAGATCCCTGAAAGTATGAGAATCATAGCTAGATGAGCTAATGTCTCAGAGAACTGTGTTCATCCACATGCAGGTGTGTTACGGGGCCGTGGAAAGTAATTAACAACAGTCATACCAATTTTTAGTAGAAATATATACTGAAATGGCTACAAAAGGAAAAGAAGAGAGACGATTGTATGGAAAGGGTGAGGGAAACTAGGACTGAATGCATCCATAGGTTATTGTTAGGTGGCATTGAGGGGGCAGAAGACAATCTTATGGATCTCTTCGTTATATCGCTATGTAGAAGCTGCAGAATTTGGTAACATCTCTTTACTTTTCCCCCTATGTTATGCTGTCCTTTGGGAAGTGTATGTTCCATATCTTGTATATTGTTTTTATCCTTGTACCAGCCTTTCTCCTCTTCCTTTCTATTTATACTCAGTTCTTCTATAACACCGTTTATATGTTCTTAGAAGTCTGCAGGTTATGTGAAGTCAGACAATAACAGGAACATAGTTTATTGGATGTACTTAAAGGATATGGACATAAATATAAAACCTTTATCAGTAGCACATTAAAGAGGATATACAGACCCTGGAAAAGCAATGGCATAATTATATACACATCTTAAATAATTAAGAAATATATAAATGCTACAATAAAAACTTTACCTTGAAAAAGACCTGAAGTTGCATGTGAAAGTGCCGCAAGGGTTGTGATTTGTGAGTCATGGTAAAGTGGCAAAAGATTATCTGAAACCAGAAGAGAAATTGTGACAAGTGTCAGGTGTGGGTCGTAGTTGGGTTTTATATATTCCAACATGGCTTGACTCAACCGGGTGCAGTTTTATGCATCCACCTGGTGCTTCTTGCAGAAAATACCCTATAGAAGCAAACACAAGCTCACACTGTTTAAATGGCTCCCTAATGTATTGATGGCTTTGAAAGACATGCTCATTTTCCAATCAAACACGATAGTGGGTCCAACTGTACTTTGTTCTTTCTTGATGATTAGCCATCACCTTACTTTGTCCCCTTTTTGTTGTCCTCTCCCCTTTGCCATAATGTGCGGATACTTATTTTACAAAGACTGGAGCATCCGTCAACCAGACAATTAACTTATGGAATATTGCCCATCTCTAGGATACTGGCCAGGGACATGAGGGAGTAAAAAGGATTTTGAAGTCATGGGTTAGATGCAGCTTCAATATGAGGAACCACGCGGAGACTGTTGAAGCAAAACAAAAGTTCTCTAAAAACTAACAGCAATATCGATAGAATTAATACATCAGTGCTGAAGAGATACGGTACAGTTAGTGAAATAAGGCTTCTGGAAAAGTGAATTGTTTTTCTACTGATTTAATACTGACTTGCTGTATTATAAAATTTTAGGATTGGGGTGTGTGTGTGTGTGTGTGTGTGTGTGTGTGTGTGTGTGTGTGTGTGTGTGTGTGCGCATACACAGATATATAAGTACAACTCATCTCACCTATAAGCTGCTTGTGGTTTTCATTTCTTCCATTAACCATCATAGTTTTCAGAGAATCTAAAGAGTCATTTTAGTTGTTGTTATTATTACTGCAAATGTGTCTTTCACTTACTTAAATTCCACATATGAGTGAAGCCATCAAATTGATAGTTATCATTTACTTCTCATTTTGCTTAGCATAATCCCATCCAATTTTACCCATGTTTTCCTGACTATCATCTTTTTAATGGCTGGATAATATTCAATTTAATATATATCCCACAGTGTCTTTATCCAGTCATCTGTTGATGTTAATTTGGGTTGATTCTGTATATTGGCTGTTGTGAGTAGTGCAGTGGTGAGCATAGAGTATTATCAGTTTGAGCCCAGTGTGTTATGTCCTTTCGATATATGCTTTGGAGTGGTATTGCAAGATCATAAAGTATTTTTCATTTAGTTTTAATATTCTTCACATTGTCTTCTATGGGTGTTGCACCAGTTTGCATCCCACTAACAACATTTCAGCGTGCCCCCCCCCCTTTTTATAGCCTGTTGTTGCTGCTGTTGCTGTTGTTGGATAGGAGAGAAATGGAGGAGGGGAAAACAGAGAGGGGGAGAGAAAGATAGACACCTGCAGATCTGCTTCACTGCTTGTGAAGTGACCCCCCTGCAGGTGGGGAGCCGGGAGCATGAACCAGGATCCTTGCGCCAGTCCTTGCTTTTCAGGCATGAGAGTCTCTTTGCATAATCATTATGCTATCTACACCCACCCAGGGTGATTTTTGATATGTGAGGCTTGCTTACTACCATTCTTTTTTTTTTTTTTTTTTTTGATGTTTTAATTTTTGCTTTCTTTGCTCATTTACTTCTATATACTATTTCATGTGGATGGTTTTTCTTGTTGATTCTCTCAATTTCTTAAATTTTTTTCTGAGTCTCTTCTCTTTATTTTGTTTTGTGGGTATTATCTCCCAGTGATAGGTGTCTGCAAAATAATCCTACCTCAGTAGTTATTGTAAGGCAAGTCTGTTGGTAACAGACTCCACTAGTTTTTTTGGTTTCTTTTATCTGAGAAGACCTTTAGTTTCCCATCATATCTGAATGATAACATTGTAATATAAGTTACTAATGGTGGGCAATCCTGATATGCTATTCCTTTCTCTTCTAGCCTCTGGACTTTCTGCTGAGAAATTTTATGAGAACCTGATAGAGTTTTTTTTTTTATATGTCATTTTCTTTTCTGTTATTATTATTATAATTATTATCTTTATTTATTTATTGGATAGAGACTGCCAGAAATCGAGAGGAAAGGGGGAAACAGAGACAGAGAGATAGCTGCAGCCCTGCTTCACCACTCACAAAGCTTTCAGCCTACAGGTAGGGAACAGGGAATAGAACCCTGGTCCTTGTGCACTGTAATGTGCGCTCAACCAGGTGCACCACCACCTGGGCCCTATATGCCATTTTCTTACTTTCTGTAGTAGCCTGCAATATTTTTTCTTTGTCCTTGGTCTCATTTGGAGGAGGTCAGGTCTTAAGAGCTGGCAGTCTGTCCTTGTCCCTGAGCTGTACCACACCCTGCACTGTTAGGACAATAGTGGCTGGTAAAGCTACACTGCTTGTAAAACTCTGTCTAGTTGTTCACTTTCTCCTCCACTAACTTCTGTCCTCACACTCATCCACTTCAGAGGATGATATGTCTCCTCTGTCAACCTAGCTGTGCTCTGGTTATTTTTATGTGGTAATTTGGTCTCTATATAGTTATTTTAGGGGAAGCAAGTTTTGGTAGTGATTATTCCACCATGACTTTTTAAATAATCTTTTTAATTAGTGATTTAATAATGATTGACAAGATTATAGGATAAGAGGGGTACAATTCCATACAATTCCCACCATCAGAGTTCCATAATATCTCCTCTCCTCCATTGGAAGCTTTCCTATTCTTTATCCCTCTGAGAGTATTCTTTTAAAAAAAAATTTTTTTTAATTATATTTATTTCTTGGATAGAGTCAGTCAGAAATCGAGAGGGAAGGGAGGAATACAGAGGGTGAGAGACAGAGAGACACCTGCAGCACTGTTTGACCACTCTGCAGGTGGGGACTGGGGGCTCGAAACTGGGTCCTTGCACATTGTAACATATGCACTCAACCAGGTGCACCGCCACCCGGCCCCCCTCTGAGAGTATTCTTTATCCCTCAGGATCTTTATGGGATGCAGAAAGCAGGAGGTCTGGCTTCTATAATTGCTTCCCCACTGGACATGGGCATTGGCAAGTCAATCCATACCCCAAGCCTGTTTTTGTCTTTCCCTAGTGGGGTAGGGCTCTGGGGAGGTGGGGTTCCAGGACACATTGGTGAGGTCTGCCCAAGAAAGTCAAGTTGGCGTCATGGAAGCATCTACAACTTGGTGGCTGAAAAGCACTAAGATACAAAGCAGAACAATTTGTTTAATAATAAGGAACCTGATGGTGAAAATACAGCAAATAAAACTTGGAGTCTTCATGCTGGAAGGAGCTAGGAATTCTATTTTAGGTATATTTCATGGGGCTCATGACTTTACTGACTTTTGACTGAACCCAACAGCTAACTTGCAGGTGGGCTAGGAGTCTGGGAAGATGGTGTCAGAGTTGAGGATAGGACTAGAAAGCTAGATCAGGGCAGAGATACACTCCCAAATGTGGGGAAAATATATAAATACCGCTAACTGTAAACCCTGTTGATCTGATCTGGAGCCCATATTCAGCACAGGAGCCTCTGTAACCTCTGCATCCCTGTAGGTCTAAGCTCACATTCCATGTTCATAGCTAGGAATATTTTTTAAATTTTTATTTATTTATCTATTTATTTTCCCTTGTGTTACCCTTGTGTTTTTTTTTAATTGTAGTTGTTATTGATGTCATTGTTGTTGGATAGGACAGGCAGAAATGGAGAGAGGAGGGAAAGATAGACACCTGTAGACCTGCTTCACCGCCTGCGAAACAACTCCCCTGCAGGTGAGGAACTTGGGGGGCTCAAACCAGGATCCTTAAGCCAGTCTTTGCGCTTTGCACCACATGCGCTTAACCCGCTGTGCTACCGCCAGACTCCCAGCTAGGAACATTCTAGGCTGCACTCATTTGAGGACCAGTCTTCCTCAAGTGGCAGAGTATGTTGACCCTGCCTCCCTTCGGAAAGTGGGGCAATTTCTACCACTGTTGTTCTGCATTGAACACAGGTTCCTCTAGAGGCCCACAAAGGGGGTTTATGATGTTGTTCCTGATGGAGATGACCAGTGATCCACCATGATTCTTGAAGTCAAAAGATAACATTTTGGTCTAGATCTTAAATAAATTTGTGAATATCGATTGGAGAACTGTTCCCTGGTGACTGGGCGGCAGTACACCTCCTCATATGCACACATAACCCTAAAAATGAAAGCCCACATTTCATGGGCATTAGTTTCTACCAGAATTTTAGTTTGGGGTATGATAAAGTTAGAACATCTGCCTTGCTTTTCTAACTTAGGAAACTCAATGAAGACTGAAGAGAGTAAACAGTAGTAGGTACTTTTTGGATGAAGATAAGATTTCAGGTACTTGAAATGGGCTGTGCTGTACCCAGTAGAGTGCACACATTGCCATGTGCATGACCCCAGGTTTAAGCTCCTGGTCCCCACCTACAAGGGAGAAGCTTTATGAGCAGTGGGATAGTGCTGCAGTTATTTATCTTCCTCTTTCTCTCCACTACTCTCTCAATTTTGTTTTGTCTCTATTAAAATAAACCAACAAAGAAAATCCACCAGGAGTGGTAGATTCATGGTGCAGCTACTGAGCCCCAGCAATAACTCTGGTAACAATTAAAAAAAATTTTAAGATTACAAATTCCATCAGAACAGTAGGGGCTTTGACATTTTTTTCTCTCTGTATCTCTATCTCACTGCAGCTACAGAGATACCTATAAAAGTTCTCTATTACTTTACTCTTTTAATTCAGGTATTCACAGAAGGAACTCCTAACATCCAAATAAAATGTAGAAATTTCCTGGGAATTTTTTCTTCTCTCATGCTCTAGCCACCAAGTGATCTTATGGTGGTGACAGAAACTGCGCAAGTAGGAGTCAACACAAGGCGAAATTAAACTACAAGAAATTGGAAAGTCCTCAGAGATCAGAGAGATGACCTGGGAAAGTAACCCTGTAATGTTCAAAGACTTTGAGTACTGATTAAAAGACCTAGATTAACCACTGAGTGTTGTATGTATGTATGATCCAAAAAGCACTGCAGCTGTTGTTTTTTTTTTAAATAAACTGATATCACAACCACAACCCGCAAGAAGGGGGCTGGAACTTACACCCCAAACCTAGTGAAATCAGTTGTCTGCAAAAACAAAACCATTAATATTCTCCTTAACCATTAAAGGCCCCATAAGATGCTATTCAAAATGTCCAGGATACAACCCAAAATTAGAAGCAGGAAAATCTCAATTTGCATGAGGAAATATCAAAACACATCAGCACTGAGGTGACACTGATAGTAGAGTTGCATGACAAAGATTTAAAATTATTTATCATATAAATGTTCCCACAAGCTATGGTGAACATTTTTTAAAAGAATGGAAAAATAGAACATCTCAGCAAAGGAAGAAGAAATGTAATGAAGATTCAAATAAGCATAGTGGACTAACATAATAACTGGGAATTTTAAAGACTCGCTGGATAGCTTCAACTGCAGGGTATAAATGACAGAGGAAGAAGTTACAGAATTTGAAGATATATGATTAAAACATATATCCAATCTAAAAAAGAGAGACAAAAAGGTAGGGCTGGAGAGATCAAAACCTCAGGGAACTGTGGAAGAATAACAAAAAGGCCACCGTTCATATGGAGTTCCAAAGACTCTTCTTGTTTTTTTTTTTTTTTTTTTTTTAGCACTGGGCTAACAAAAAATGTATGAACAAACTATGTAAATACTTACCAAGTTCAGTGAAAAAGTCTTAGATTCAAAATTTTTAGTAGGCCCCAAAGACAATAAACCCAAAGAAATATATCACAGATATGTCACAATTTGTAGGAAGCAAATTTTTTTAAAAAAAATCTTAAAAGTGTTGTATTACAATAGAAAATAAATCAAATGGTAACACATTTACTATTGGGCAGTATGGAGGTTAGAGGAAGTGGCACAGTATTCTAAAGTGCTAGAAGAAAAGAATTATCAACTCAAATTTATATCTAAAAAGTGAACTTTAGCAGTGAAAAATAGCATTTTCAGATAAAGGAAAAGTAAGATGATTCATTGTCAACAGACCTGCCCTGAAAGAATTGCTAACAGAAATTATTCAGAAAGAAGGAAATAATAATGGAAGGAAACTGAAAATATTAAGAATGGAGAGTAACAAAAACAGTATACATGATAGGTTATTTTTCTCCTCTTGAGTTTTTGAAATAGGTTTATTAGTTGACTGTTAAATTATAGCATTGTGTGATAAGGTTCTTAGTGTATGTGGATATCATATAGAGAACAAGTACAATATAAAAAAAAAGAGGGGAAAGGGACCTGTATGGATGTTTACATTTCCATTTAATGGTAATATTTAGATTCTAAGTTAATAATATTTCTTTTTTATTTATTTATTCCCTTTTGTTGTCCTTGTTGTTTTATTGTTGTAGTTATTATTGATGTCATCGTTGTTGGATAAGACAGAGAGAAATGGAGAGAGGAGGGGAAGACAGAGAGGGGGAGTGAAAGACAGACACCTGCAGACCTGCTTCACCACCTGTGAAGCGACTCCCCTGCAGGTGGGGAGCCAGGGGCTCAAACCGGGATCCTTCCTCCGGTCCTTGTGCTTTGCGGCATGTCTTATGCTTTACATTGGTTTGTTCTAGCCCTCCCCCGCCAAGAGAATTGGATCAGTCCTATTAATTTCGCGGGCCTGCTTGGCCCCGCCCCAAGGAACCCCGAGAGAGGGTTCCTGAGTCAGAGAGTTCCTGAGTTCCAGAGTTGGAGAGTTTCAGGGTTACAGAGTGAGAGAGAGTTCCACAGTGGAAGAGTTTCAGAGGGTTCCCCAGTACGAGGGTTCCTGAGTTCCTGAGTTGGAGAGTTCCTGAGTTGGAGAGTAAGAGGGAGTGCTTGTGCCGCCGCAAAGAGACAGCCGAGTTCTGTTTGGTGATTAGTTTGTCTTAGTTTGTGAATCGTTGTTCCTGAATAAAGAAATACAGCTTCCCTGCCCAGCCGTTGTCTCCGCGTCTCTGTTGCCCGCCGTGAAGCTAGCCCGTCCGGCAAGAGCCTCCGAATATTAACAACAGCGCCACCTGCGCTTAATCCGCTGCGCTACCGCCCGACTCCCGCTGCCCTTGTTGCTTTATTGTTGTAGTTATTATTGTTGTTGTCATTGTTGGATAGGACAGAGAGAAATGGAGAGAGAATGGGAAGACAGAGAGGAGGAGAGAACGACACCTGTGGACCTGCTTCACTGCCTGTGAAGCGACTCCCCTGCAGGTGGGAAGCCAGGGGCTCAAACCAGTATCCTTACACCGGTCCTTGCACTTTGCGCCACCTGCGCTTAACCCGCTGCACTACCACCCAACTCCCGATAATATATAATTTCATCCTTAACTATGAGCAAAGAGGTGTCAAAAACAAAGTAATTCAATTAAGTAAAAACACTTAAAATGTTCAAGTATTGAGACCGGGGTTGGTGGCACACCTGCTTGAGCATATATGTTACAGTGCTCAAGGTGCCATGTTCAAGCCCACAGTCCCCACCTGCAGGGGAAAAGCTTTGCAAGTGGTGAAGCAGTACTGCTGGTGTCTCTCTTTCTCTCTCCCTCTTTATCTCCCCAACCATCTCAATTTATGCCTGTATCTATCCAATAAATAAAGATAATTAAAAAAATGTTTAATGTTCAAGTATTCCAAAAGAAGCAGGAAAATAGAGGAAGGTAAAATAACAGAAAATGTTAAAATAGTAGACCCATAACTTATTATAACAATAACTATATTAAATGCATATAATATAAATGTAAACTTCAATTGGAAATTATGAAGCATACCATTTAAATGATGCAAGTATAAAATGTCTTTAAGGAACTTAACTCAAATATAATGAAAGTTAGATTACAAATAGAAAATGGCAAAAGGAGGGTGGAGGTAGATAGCATAATGGTTATGCAAGGAAATTATTATGCCCGAGGTTACAAAATCCCTGGTTCAATCCCCCACACCACCATAAACCAGAGCTGAGCAGTGCTCTGGTTTAAAAAAAAAAAAAAGGCAAAAGTACACTATGCAAACACTAATCAAAACAAAGTTAGAGTGGCTGTATTAATAGTAGAAAATTAGAATTCAGAGCAAAGAAAATTACTAGGGATAAAGAGGGATTTTACATAATGATAAAGAGCTAATTCACTAAGAAGAGATAACAATCCAAAATGTGTATGCAGTTAACAACAGTGCTTCAAAATACCTGAAGCAAAAGCTGGCAGAACTGAAAAGAGAAATAGACAATCCCTAATTATACTTGGCAACTTTAATACTCCTCTCTCAGTAACTGATAGATATATTGGACAGAAAATCAGCAAGAATACAGAAGAACTGACAACCAACTAGATCTAATTGATATTTATAGAACACTCCACCCAACAATACAATGATCCATATTCTTTGCAAGTGCATATGGAACATTCAACAAGATATTCTATATTCTGGGTCATAAAGGGAACTTTACTGAATTTAAAATAATTCAAGTCATGCAAAGTATAATCTCTAACCATAGTGCAGTTAAGAAATGAATGAGAATAAGATAACAAGAAAATCTTTTGAACTTGAAAATTAACACAATTCTAAACTGATGATCTTTTGAATATTCCATGGGTTAAGAAGAGGTCTTCAGGAAAATTAGATTGAATTGGGAGCAAATGAAAATCTGACTTATCAAACAGTGTGGCCTATACCATATGATATACAGCATAATATAAAGTAGGCCAATTACCTATATTCAGACAGTCACACATTACTTATTCATCATTCACACACACAAAATCAGTAAAATACTCAAATAGCAAGTGTCAAGGACTACATAATCATCCAGTTGTTAAAATAAGCCAGCTAAATTGGCTAGTATTGAATAATCATGCTGTCAGGAACAGATGAATATATGAGGATGAAAATGAACAAAGTATGATAGTGCAACTAAAGCAGTGGTTAGAGGGAAAGTGATAGCATTATATGTTTATATCAGAAAAGTAAAAGGTCTCAACTTAGTAAACTGAGTTTATACCTTTAAAAAAAATCCAAAAATAGGAGTGTAGAGTGTTAGATCTTGGTGCATGGTGATGGAAATGGACCTAAGATAGAGTAAGAGTGTTTTTGCAGACCCCTGTTACAGGGAGATAAAAATTTATATCCATGTGTTAACAGCTATGATGTAAACCTTTATACCTCCTTCCTCAATGAAATGATTTTTTTCAATCTGAAAATAAATCAAAAGCAAGCAGAGGGAAGGAAATAGTCTAGTCATTGAAATTTTTGAATAGTCAAAAAATTAATTAAATTAAAAACAGAAGACTACAGGATATCGTTGAATCCAAAATTTGGGTATTTGAAAATTAGTAAAATTAATGAACCTATAGCAAGCTTAATGAAGATACAAATTAGCAGCAATACCCAGAATACTAGGACCCCTCGGACTTTAAAAGTTGATCAGTTCCTCAAAAATTCTAACTACAAAAATTCCTTTAGGGTGAAATAGATAATCTCAACAGTCCTGTCTGAATTAATTTATACTTAGAAGAAAAATTGGAAGACTATTCAAGGGGCAGGCAATGGCCCTGTTGATTGCTCACATTACCATACACAAGGACCTGAGTTCGAGCCCCTCTCTTCACCTACAGGAGAGAGGCTTCTTGAGCAGTGAAGCAAGACTGCAGGTGTCTCTTCTCTCCCTCTATCTCCCCTTCCCCTTTCAAGTTCTCTCTGGCTGTCCTTTCTAATTAAGAAAAAAAGAGAAAAAAATGGCTACTAGGAACAGTGGATTTGTTGTGCAGGCATGGAGCCCCAGAGATAATAACCCTAGTGGGAATTAAAAAGAAAAAGAAAAAGGATCAATATCCAATTGTAAGGCATTATAAATCTGTAGTAACTAAGACAACTGGCCCGCTGGGGAAATAGCATAATCGCTATGCAAAAAGACTTTCATGCCTGAGGCTCAAAGGTCCCAAGTTGATTCCCTACCACCAGCATAAGCCAGAACTGAGCAGTGCTCTAGTCTCTGTCTCTCTCCATCTCTCCATCTCTCTCTCTCTCTCTCTATATATATATATATATATTTAAAATAAAGTATTTTTTTTAAACAAATTGTCAGAGAGGATAAACATCTAGACTAGTGAAAGAAAATAGAAAGGATAGACTTGTGGTTGTGTGGCCATTTGGTTTTTTTTGTGTTGTTTGTTTGTTTTTTGCCTCCAGGGTTAGCACTACGAATCTATTGCTCCTAGAGGCTATTTTTCCCTTTTTGTTGCTCGTTGTTATTATTATTGTTATTTCTGTTGTTGATGTTGGATAGGACAGAGAGAAATGGAGAGAGGAGGGGAAGACAGAGAGGGAGAGAGAAAGATAGACACCTACAGACCTGCTTCACCACCTGTGAAGTGACCGCCCCCCCACCCCGCAGGTGGGGAGCTGGGGCTCAAACCAAGATCCATACACCAGTCCTTGCCCTTTGCAACATGCGAAACCCGCTGTGCTGCCTCCCAGCCCCCCATTTGATTTTTTTATACAGATACAAAATCAATGTAATGGAGAAAGAATAATCTTTTCTTGAAAAAAAGAAGAAAAAGAAGAACATCTGTGTTATTTATACAATACAAGCACCTATTTGCTTATAGTTGCCATTCTCCTATGCTATTTCTGGAAAGAAAACATAGCATTACAGAGAGCAAGCAGATCTCCATACCAATTTATTTTCTCTTTACCTCACTATCATAGTCAGCATTCTGGACTTCCTTTCAAACATATCCCTTGCTATGGGTTAAAGGTGATTATTTAAAAACAAACAGGCCACCATAAAAAGGGCAGAGTTTCTAAATTTTTGTAATAATAATTGAAAATGTAAATTAGTTTCAATCATCTTCCTTTTGTTCTCCTGGTTTAAAATTACTGGTTAAGGTTATTTTACATTCACAACTGTTAAACAGAGTATCTGAGCAAGGTGAAATAGATTACGGTGGAGTCATATTGGTGGGTGGGACCTCCTACAGACCCATGGATGACTGAAGGCTCAAGCTGCCTCCACTGGCTTCTATCCACCTATGCTAGCTTTACAGGGCAACAATAGTCCAATAAAAATGTTTTCTTTCCTAGTCTCTGATTTTATAATGACAGTGATTATATACTATTTTCTATTAGGCTTAGCAAATGCATACCCTCATCTTCAGCTGATGTATCAATTTTTCTCTTTTCATTTCATCGTAGAACTAACTGGCTTTAAGAGCATAAAGTCCTAGCTCCTTTGGATTAGATATGCTTCATGAGATTTTACTGGCATTAAAAGCATTTGAAGCTGCATTCTATGGGTAAGGCTCCAACCCTTATCCAAAGACAGTATTTCCACTTTTATTTATGAAGTTATTGTATAACAATTCATCTCCCATACTTAGAAAAATGTTTGAAAATCACACACCTGGACAGGTGGATTTCACAAATAGCAAGAACTTGAACTTTTTTTTTATCTTTATTGGAAAAGACAGCCAGAAATTAAGAGGAAGGGGTTGATAGAGAAGGGAGAGAGACAGAAAGACATTTGCAACACTGCTTCACCACTCACAAAGCTTTCCCCCTTGCAGGTGGGGACCAGAGGCTCGAACCCTGGTCCTTGTGCATTGTAACATGTGCCCAACCAGCTATGCCACCACCTGACCCCAGAACTTGAACTTTTAGCCAGTCAGGTCTACTCCCCCTGTCTCTAAATTTTGCAATGTTGCTAACTGAAACATTTGACTGATTTTATGTCTTATTTAAATTTTGGAAGTGTTCATTGAATATCAGCTATATGGCAGTACCCCATTTCACAAACAAATGTCACTTTTCTCACTTTGTTAGTGGAAAGACTGCAGAGAAGCAAATGGCCCCTGGCAGGAATGGGAAAGAATGGTATGTGGATTGTCTGTGTCTGAATCATTGATTTAGGGTGTGTAAGTCACTGAAGTGAGAGTGGATGGTGTGACAAATGAGGTGAGAGAAAAGACCTGCTGGCAGTTCAAATAGAGCCACTTCTGTTGTAATCTGCATTTATAAAATAATTAGAGCCAAGAGGAATGCAGGGGAAAAAAAGTGGAAAAACTATTCATTGCAGTGCAACCTTCCATGGCGTGAGCATAAGGTGGACTTAGAAACTAGGATCCTTGAATTCCCTATTCTCATCCTAGAGAGAGTGCGATGAAACATGGAAGGTAAGAGAGAAAAAGCAATAGTAGGATAGTGTGTAAATCTGTGGAGGCTGAAGTGAAGTCTATACCAACAACCTGAGGACAATTTTTTTCTTTTTAAAAAGGGAGCTAGTCTCTTAGGGGATATCTTACCCAGGGCTTTCCTCATGCTTAGAGACCTAAATATACACAGCCTGGGCAGGCTATTTTTGGTTTTCAAACATTATTCCTTAAGTCTCAGGCTTTAGAATTTTTTTTTTTTTTGTAGAAAATTACTGTTTCAGGCATAAGTAGTTGGGAGAAAACACAATTATGTTTGGGCATTTTATTCCAAGTAAAGTCTGTTTGCCAGTTTGTGTTTTGTTTGTTTTAATACCTCTATAGAATGGTTTGGTTTCCTATTGAAGGCGACCTAGGTAAGCTTTTAGTAGGAAAGCCCAGGTCTTGAATACAAGCAAGCCTAGTTTCTAATTAAACAAGTGGCTAATACTGTAATTTCTGTTGCACTCTAAAAAGAAAGGGCAAAGAGCAGCCAGAGCAGTTTGTATTGGTTATGTTTGTGTGGTGCTAATATTATTCTGGCAAACTGCAAAGATTTATACAGGGAATTATGCATGTATGTTAATACCCTCCCTTTTGTTGCTATGTTTTAACGTTAGCTTGTTAGCATTTAGAAAATATCTTTGCAATAACTTGTTATTTAATAGTTTCTTATACAAAACTTTATCCTAAGAAAATCATGAGGCGTTTACCATATGTGTTTGGATAGTTTGCAGTGACTAAATTACATTAATACACATCTGGAGTTTAGTATAGGAAGTCCAAACCATTGAACTCTAACAAATCATTATAATGATGGCTGGTTTAGATAGGGAACCTGTGGCCTTAGAGCCTTACAGGGATGCATTGGATCGACCTTCCTGTGGTGCATCCCGTGAGTACCCATTCATTGGGGAAACTGACGATCCTTCCTAGCCGACTGAATCCACATGGATCCCAGTCACTTTCAAAGCCAGCAACAAGCAGACACTGTTGACTGGCTATGGAAGAAGGGCAAATGCTAGAAGAAGAAGAAGAAGAGCCTTACAGGTATGCTGGATGGTGAACATAGGGGTCATTTTCATTAATGGAGCTATATAGAAGATGATAATGACTAAATAGAGTCTGATCAGTGAAACTGAATAATAAAAGAGCTAAACCTTTTTGTTTATTTATTTTTAAAAGTGGTTTAATAAGGATTGGCAAGAATGTAAGATAACAGGAACATAATCCCACCATCAGAGCTCCGTGTACCATTCCTTCCATTGGAAACTTCCCTATTCTTTATCCCTTTGGGAGTATGGACCAAAACTCTTTTTGGGGTGTGGAAGGTGGAAGGTCTGGCTTCTCTGCTGGACATGGACATTGGCAGGTGGATCCGTAACTCCAGCCTGTTTCTACCTTTCCCTAGTAGAGTAGGGTTTTGGAGAGGTAAGACTTTGGGAAAGATTAGTGAGGTCTGCCCAGGGAAGTCAGGATGGCATCATAGTAGTGTCTGCAACTTGGTGGTTAAAAGGCAGTAAGATAAAAGGCAGGACAAACTTTAGTAAACAGGAACCCAAAGATAGGAATAGAGTCAATGAAATTAGGGGTCCTTGGGAAGAAGTTAGGAAGTCTACTTTAGGTATTTTAGAAGGGGCCCATGACTTTAGTAATTTTTGCCTGAGGCTGATAGCTAACATGCAGATAGACTAAGAATATTGTCTAGGAAGATGGTGTCAGAGTAGAGGATTGGACTAGAAAGCTGGATTAGGGCAGAAAGTAGAAAAGAGCTTAATGAAACAGAACAAGGAAGACCTAGACCTGCAACTTGCTCTCGTATCCTGCCATCAATTATAAAACACATCACTGATTTAACAATGTTTCAAAGAAAGAGAAAATTGTCAGCAAAGATAGTGTTTATAAGACATATCTAGGGGGCCAGGCGGTAGGTAGCACAGCGGGTTAAGCACACATGGCTCAAAGTGCAAGAACCGGTTTAAGGATCCTGGTTTGAGCCCCCAGCTCCCCACCTGCATGTGGGGAGTCATTTCACGGGTGGTAAAGCAGGGCTGCAGGTGCTTGTCTTTCTCTCCCCCTCTGTCTCCCCTCTCTCGGTTTCTCTCTGTCCTATCCAACAGCAGTAATGACAATAATAATAATAACAAGGGCAACAAAATGGGAAAAATGGCCTCCAGGAGCAATGGATTTGTAGTGTGGGCACTGATCCCCAGCAATAACCCTGGAGGCAAAAATATATATATTTGTGCTTCAGAAACATTAATATGCCACAACAAATATAGAATCAAGGCATGGGAATTACAGATTATAGTCCAAAAATAATAACTATGGTGAATTGAGTACTGACATACCAGATATAGCCTTGTGTAGAATGCTATGTATGTATTACTCGATTACTCCTCGGTACTCCAGTGAGTGATTTTAAAATGGGGAGACTGGAGCTTGGATAACTTAAGTGACTCATCCAAGGACTCCACCTCTGAGAACTTATCAGAATCAGGATTTAATGCAGAATGTCTCCAACACCAGAAGCTACATGGTTATTAACCTCTGCTTCATATACATACCCTTCATTATTAAATAAATAATGTCTGTACCACAGTCTTATGAGGCATTCCTTTTTTACAGGATCACATAGCCGCTATGGGCCAGAGACAGGAGTTGAACCCTACTTCCAGAGTCTGTGCTCTTAACCACACTATGCTTGCTTCTGTTCTTATTCTTGTATTTAGTAGTTTCAAATTGTTTGGCTTTACTTAGCATCTTTCTTCTAAAGAACTCACACTTCTGGCCTCCTGGTCTGTTCATGTCAGACTCTTGGGGGTTCTGCAATTTTCATCATGTAACCCCCAGCCTCAAGGAGATGACAATAAACTACAGAAACTGAAATACTAGCTATGAAGATATTTAAAGTGAGGAGCTATTTTATTCTCTTTGAATTTGTTGGAGAAGTAGAACTTAATAAGTTTAGTTTATTTTTTAAAGTTTTTATTTATTCTTTATTTTTTAAACAGAACACTGCTCAGCTTTGGGGGGCAGGGCATGGAACCCAGTAATTCGGATCCTCAGGCATGAGAGTCTTTTTGCATAAACTTTATGCTATCTACCCCACCCTAGTTTTTATTTCTGTATAATAATTGTTACTGAAGTCTTAGCGCCCCATCTTTTTTAATTTCCTCATATCATCAATAACTTTTATTTAGAATTTGTAAGAATAAGCAGCCTTAGCTCTTGAACACAGTCCACTGGAAAAAAAAAACACTAAGATTTTTAAGATTTATTTATTCCCTTTTGTTGCCCTTGTTGTTTTATTGCTGTAGTTATTATTGATGTCGTTGTTGTTGGATAGAACAGAGAGAAATGGAGAGAGGAAGGGAAGACAGAGAGGGGGAGAGAAAGATAGACACCTGCAGACCTCCTTCACCACCTGTGAAGTGACCCCCTGCAGGTGGGGAGCCGGGGGCTCGAACCGGGATCCTTACGCTGGTCCTTGCACTTTGTGCCACCTGCTCTTAACCTGCTGCACTACTGCCAGACTCCCCACTGAAAATTTTTAAAATGAAATTCAAATTCATGTAGGTACTTGCTTGTTTTATTTTGGGAAACTTCCTAAAGGCAAGCAGTGATAGCTAAAAAAGAGGTTACAGTAGGGCTGGGGAAATAGCAAAATGGTTATGCAAAAGACTCTCATGGCAGAGGCTCTGAGACCCCAGATTCAACCACCAGCAGCACCGTGAGCCAGAGCTGAGCAGTGCTCTGGTGTCTGTTCCTTCCCCCACCCTCTTTAAACTAAAACAAATTAAAAAAATTAAAAAGAATTTACACAATTTATTACCAGTTTCTTAGTGCTTGTGTGCCCCCAAACTATGCTCTTTCCACATTATCTTATTCAGTCCTCAAATAATACCTTGAAGTGTTTTCCCCCCCCTCCTGGATGTAAATGAGTGCAGAGGTTGCTTGGCCTCTCTGAACTTCAATTTTTTCACTTGTAAAAAAGTGCCAGCAAAATAGCTCACTCAGATAGTGTGCTGCTTTGCCATGTGCATAACCCAGCCCCTCCACTGCACTGAATAAAGCTTCAGTGCTGTGGTTTCTCTGCTTGCCTCACTGTCACTTTATCTGAAAAAGCTAGTGTGGATCAGTGGAGCCCCAAAGATAACAACAAAAGCAAAACAAACAAAATAAAAGGCTTTATATTCTTGACAGGAGTTTCTAAATCTATTTGAAAAGTTGCTCAAGTATATGTAAACAGGGTTAGTGAGATAGCTCACCTTACCATATGCATAGCCAGGTTTGAGCCCTGACACCACGACAGTGCCAGGTCACCCATCGGACTTCCAGTGTTGTGGTGTCTCTTTCCTTCTTTCTAGGTCTGTGTCTGGGTTAAAAAAAGGTTGCATATGTGAGGCTCCAGCAACATTTTAAAAAGGGAGAGAAAAAGTACATAAACAGATCATTCTTGTGGAACATAAACCTCTAAGAATTAATATTTTGACATCTTTCCAATCAAAAGGCAATTTATAAAAAAACACTTCTCAGAATGAAGTTGAGCAAGTTATAAAATTACATTGACACAGTTAAACAGTGAGTCCTGAGCGTGACAGTGATATACTTTGGAACGTGTTTTATTTGGCTTGATCTGCTTCTCACTGCAGTCTCCTCCTGTAGCCCCTAAGCTGCCTGCTTAGATGTGCTCAGTTGCCTTGACCCATGTGGGGTGTGCCCTGCATGTGGCATTCTATACCCTAACTATGTGGGTGAGATGCCAGGTACCTATGAATGAACTGCTGCTCTGGCATAATAAACTAAGTGTTTTAGGTTGAACACTAGCCACAAATTTACCAGTTATAACAGAGAATGACATAGTTGAGAGTGCATGAATGAAAAGTGTCATATTAAGAAGATCAAGGGGCTTGGACATAAAAAACCTAGGATCAAGTCTTCAGTCTGAGGCTTACTAGTGCGTGACCTAGGGTAAGTCCCATGGCCTCTTTGAGTCTCAGCATTCTTATCTGTAAAATCAGAATAGCTGGTTCATTTATTGAAGATCAAATAGGATAAAGTATAATGTAAAGGAGACTGATCTGAAAACTAGGAAATGTCAAATGGACAGTAACACATCATGGTAAATTTCTTTAAGCCTCTCCTAACATAGTGTGGTTTAGCACATACATATACTCAAGAAGTATGTCAATTTTAAATACCATGCACAGATAGACTTAAAATTTTTTGCCTGCTTAATTCTACATCAGCATTACTGCCAAGAGATGAAATGTCATTTGCCCATAAAAATCTGTAACCTTTTTGATTCTAGCTCTGAGCTGCCAGTCTAATTTTGACTTCAAGCTTTTCTGAAGGGTTTTTAAACTAACCAAAACAACTCCACCCACTGACCAGACTTGCAATTATGAACAGATGGTATCACCTCGATGAACTCTATAAAATGAGGAAAATACATGGAGAAGAGGTGGCTCAGTGGGTAGAGTTCAGGACTTACCTATGTCAGACCCCAGCATTGATCCCCAACATCACATATGTTAGAGTGGTACTTTGTTCTCTTTTTCTCTCCTATAAAATAAAGTTAATGGGAATCTTACATAACTATAAAATACAATAAATACAATTTTAAGAGGGAAATAATTTCTCTCCCCATATACAGAGCAGTTATGAAGATCAAACTTTGAAAAGCATAGTATACCAGTGCAATGGACATGAATAAAAATGAGTATGATCATCAAAGACCTCAGGGTAGCATCAAAACTAAAACACAGAATGCGATACATGGCCATTAACAAGCTAGGGAAACACAGCGTTTGGTTTGAGGTGATAGAGACATGGAAATACCTACAGTGGACTGTGATATAAGCTATTTGCTCTTGCAGTTCTTTGCTTTTGTTTTGTTTTTCTAGGTTTGTTTTTGTCATCATTGTGGCATCACAGCTCCAAGCTGACTTTTTAAACAGTTTGTTTGTTTGCTTATTTATTTATTTATTTATTTACTGAGCATCAAACTCAGGACCTCTTGTTTAAGAGTTCAATGCTTTCTCTGCTTCACTACCTCCTCTTGCAGTCTTATTTTTTCTATTCTTCTGCTGTAAGCCTACCAGCCAGAACAGTACCTGACATGTAGTAGATGCCAGATCTCTTGCATGAATGGCAGTGGTCTTTCTGATGCCTCACATGTTGTGAGGGAAGACTGACCTCCACTAATGCCCTGAGATTTGGGTCAGACATGACAACTTTGTCCTATATCACTCTACTTACAGTAAGCATGTATTTTAGTAACTGAGCGTGCTTACGATAGACCTTACGGACAAATTATTAAGATATTAGAAAGTTGACTAAGCATTCTCAATGAGAATTTTGCCTATTTTTTTAATTTTATTTTAACAAGATAGATAGATTTGGCCAAGTGTGCCAAAGAAGAAATACCAATAGCTCCTTTTGTAAATAACAAAACAACCAAGTTTAATTTAGATCTGGAAAGAAACCTTAGAAATCCAGTAAATTCTTTTTTAAAAGGATTTCTTTATTTACTTGTGAAAGATGAGAGAGAACCAGAATATTGCTCTGGCACATGTAATGCATGCTAGGGACTGAACTTGGGACTTCATGTTTGTAAGTCCAGCACACCAGCTACCTCCCAGGTTGCTCAGGAAATCCTCTTTTACAAATAAAATTTTCATGCAGAATCCCTGTCTAAAAGGCAGACAAGTGATATCTTTATTAATGTAGGTATCTGTCTTAATTTCATAGCATTTGTTTTTGTTTTCATTCTCAATAAGCTTTTATCAGTCAATATGTTGGGAGTCTTAAATGCCTTAAAATTTGATACATAGGGCATATGAATGTAGCTGTTTTTAGTTTTATAATAAATGAGTATATACATTAGTCAGTGACATCAGAATCAAACATTTGGACAAACTGCTGAGACTCAGTGGAAAACAGTTGGAAAAGGTAATCCAGCCCTGCTTATTAATACCGTAGAAACAAAGACTAGAATTGTAATCTGTGCAGCCCCATTCTGGCTGGACTTTAGTTTTTGATATGATATAAATCTCAATATGGTTGACTACCAAAATACTTGCAGATTTCAAAGGTTTCTCCTACTTAAATATAAATAGATGTTCATTGTTTTAGGCTTTTATGTAGGGCAGGAGGCAGATTCACATCTTTTGGATTTTTCCGTGGCTTTAACCCAGAAATATGACATTTTAGAAAAAGGGAACTTTTTTAAGTGAGGGCAGTAAATATAAGGTAGAGTCCCAAATTTATCCCCAGTCCTAGCTAAGACTTCATGACCAACAATTGGGTATTTCAACATCTGCAGTGTTGAAGTCAGCCCTGTATCCTGAGATGGAAATTGCCACGTGCAGAATGACTTGATAGAAAATGGTGTACATTCTATATAATCTTCTAACAGCAGAATACAACCAGTGGCACTTCCCCTAAAAAAATAAATTACCCGAAATTTGCAGCACATTCATATTCAATTTCATCACAGCAGATGCTCATTAGTATGTTGTTATTAATTGGTATTCACTTTAGGTTTTGTTTAAAATGAAGATAATAATTAGGTTTTAATTACTGCATCATTCGTGGGGGGGGGGTTGTCTGTGGGGAGAGGCAAAGAGTGAAATGCCTCTTAAAGCACTGAAATATTTCCTGATGCTTATTCAGCAACGTGTTGCCAAAGACTTTGAAAAATAACTTCATCTTCACAAAAAAAAAAAAAAAGGACTAGAATTCTGAAATGCAGAAATTGCTGCATGTGTGGGTTTTTTTTCCCCATCGTTATCAAGAGCTCGCTGTAAATTGTCTACTTGATGGACACACTGAATCAGATGATAATGTGCACTACCATTCTTTCTAATCAAATTACCAAAAAGACTTCTTGGAAAAGTAACCCTCACAAGCGGGCTGATTAATGAAGTGGTAGCAATGTTTTGTATTAGAACTAATTGAAGTAATCCAAATAAGTTTTTTCTGTAGCCCATGGAAATAATTTCCTTTGCAAGGAAGTACAGTGGAGTTGGAAAACCCATATTTTTTTTCACCCTCTGTTGTTCTATATTTGCAAAATAACTAAGTTAATATAAATATCACAAATAAAATGAGCAGAAGACTAATCTAATTGAGTGACAGGGAAACCAAAAAAGCTTAATTTTGACTAATAATTTATATAAAACTTGTATGGCAGTTGAGGGGTAAAGAAATTATTCTAAAGGTATATCTTTAGTAAAATGCTAGAAATAATAGTTTTAGTGCATTCATAAAGGATGCATTCGGGCAGGGGTAAATAGCATAATGATTATGTAAAGAGACTCTCATGCCCGAGGCTCAAAAATCCCAGGTTCAATTCCCCGCACCACCATAAACCAGAGCTGAGCAGTTCTCTGGTTAAAAAAAGAAAGAAAGAAAGAAAGAAAGAAAGAAAGAAAGAAAGAAAGAAAGAGGAAAAAAAGTGTGCTTCTTTGCCATTTGTGTGACCCAGGCTTGAGTCTGGCCCCTACAGCATTGGAAGAAACTACTGTGCTGTGATCTCACAGTATCTCTCTGCCTCTATGAAAGAAAGAAAGAAAGAAAGAAAGGAAGAAAGAGGCTTTTAAAAAGATGCCATTCATATTCAAGAATTTTTTAAATATTTATTTATTTGTATAGAGACAGAGAAATTCAGAGGGAAGGGGAAGAAGAGAGAGACATCTGTAGCCCTGCTTTACCACTCATGAAGCTTTCCTCCTGCAGGTATGGGTGGGGGGGTTGAACCTGGATCCTTGTGCATTGTAACATGTGCACTCAGCCAGGTGTGCTATTGCCTGGCCCCTTGGAAATATTCTTAAACAAAATAGAGATCTATTATGTGCATGACGTTGGGTTCTCAACTGTGTACAGACCCCATTCCCCTACTAAATCGTGTATCATGGGGTTGGTAAAAGCACAAATCTGATTGTGTATCTATTATGTACCGAGTGCTAGTTACATGTCTGGTGATTTCCATATGGTATCTCCTTATGTTTACAACATTCTTTTTTTAAATTGTTCTTTATTATTATCTTTATTCATTTATTGGATAGACAGCCAGAAATTAAGAGGGAATGGGTAATAGAGAGGGTGAGAGACAGACACCTGCAGCCTTGCTTCACCACTTGTGAAGCTTTCCCCCTGCAGGTAGGGACCAGGGGCTCGAACCTGGGTCCTTGTGCACTATAACATGTACATTCAACCAGGTGTGCCACCACCCAGCCCCGTGTTTACAACATTCTAAAGAGGTTTCTTGGCTTCACTGTACAGATGAAGATGTAGAACTATGAGTAGGTTAAGCAGCATACCCAACCTCACCCAAACCTTTTAGTAGATTAAATTTCAAACTAGATTTAGTCTGATCCCAAAGCCCATATATAACCTTTATTTTATTTCATAGAGAAATACTATTTCTCCACTATAGAAAAATACTTAATTCAGGAAGCATTAGAAATCATTTCAGGGGACTAATGTTGTATTAGTAGGCAATATACCAAGGCTCCCTGAGCAGTTGGAAATAGATTCTGTGAATCCCTTCATCCCACAAGTACTTATTGAGGACCAACTGCATGCCTGGTGCCTCACTCTGGTCTGGACACCAGTAGTGCAGAGGGGAATGAATACACATAGTCCCTGTTCCTAGGAGTTTGCATCCTAAGAAGTACAAGGATGAACAGACAGGTGACTAGTGCCAAGGCAAAAGCTCTGACCTTGATGAACCATGGACACCCAGAGACACCTGGGTATGTCAGATTTGTAATGAACAAGCTGAGTTGTGGAGATATGAAAAGTGGGACACTTCAGGAACAGTGAGACAGGTCTTTCTCCATCGCTCAATTTCTCTGTATCCTGTCAAATAAAATAGAAAGAAAAATTTAAAAAGAAAAAAAAAGTTTCACAAACATGTGATGACTGAGGTCTGATGGGGTAAGTAGAAATGTGGTCTGATGGGGTAAGTAGAAATCACATAGATCTTTAGGGAAGGCTAGAGGAATTAGTCTTCAGGGAAGAATGGGATTGCTTGGGCAGAGGCTCAGGGAACAGGAGCACACTGACTGTGGCAAGAGATAGTGAAGAGAGTGGTGCCAGTCAGTATATGATCAACTTGAAAGTTGAGGGGCCCCTGGAGAACTCTTGAGAGTGGGCCTTAGTAGTTGGGAATCTGCCCCATAGTTAGAGTGAGAGTACCAGTAGAAGCGTTTGAGCAAGGACCAGCCGAAAGAAAATTTCCCTTTCCAGACATATATCTTACGGTCTCTGTCATGCCAGTGGGGATTAGAGTTGTGAATTTGCTTCATGCAGTGGTGCCTAGAGTATATTCTGTCTTTTGCAAAGTAATGGGATGTAATACATTGTCATTGTATTTTTAAAATATAGCCAGTGCTGATTTATTTGTGCTCATAGTAGAAGAATAATATTTAATCATCAGAAGTACTCTTTGGGTATATTTTAACTCATTCTCTTTCCTGGTTTTGTATGGTTCAGACTTAAACCGAGTGATTTCTACTTTTGAGAATATAGTAGTTGCTGTGAGAAACAGGAATTAGGTGTTCTTGGTTGTACAATGAACATAACTTGAGTTCCAGATTTTGCTGTTGATAGTTTCTTTTATGAGCCCGATTCTTCTTACCTCAAGATATTTAAGTCAGGGGCATGTTATGTTTATTGTCAAGTTGATAAAGAGGTGTTTCTTCTGTGTTTCTACAAATGAAAGAGGGGAACACATAGAAGCAAATAGAGTAGACTGTCCACATTCCCATACAGAAGTTTTAGAAAATGGGCTGGGGAGCTGTCATAATGGTTATGCAAAAGACTTTCATGCCTGAAGCTCCAAAGTCTCAGGTTCAACCCCCAGCCAAACTGAACAGTGCTCTGATTTTTCTATCTACTTATCCATCTTTCTCATTAAAAAGTAAAGCAGGAGTCAGGCGGAGCACAGTGGGTTAAGCGCACATGGCGCCAAGCTCAAGGACCAGCGTAAGGGTCCTCGTTTGAGCCTCTGGCTCCCCACCTACAGGGGGTCGCTTCACAGGTGGTGATGTAGGTCTGCAGGTGTCTCTCTGTCTTCCCCTCCTCTCTCCATTTCTCTCTGTCCTATCCAACAACGATGACATCAGTAACAACAACAATAACAAGAAAACAACAAGGGCAACAAAAGAGGGGGAAAAAGAACTAATTTAAAAAAATAAATAATAGGGAGTCGGACAGTAGTGCAGCAGTTAAGCACAGGTGGCGCAAAGCGCAAGGACTGGTCTAAGGATCCTGGTTCGAGCCCCCGGCTACCTACCTGCAGGGGAATCGCTTCATAGGCAGTGAAGCAGGTCTGCAGGTGTCTATCTTTCTCTCCCCCTTTCTGTCTCCCCTCCTCTTTCCATTTCTCTCTGTCCTATCCAACCACAACAACATCAACAACAATAATAACTACAGCAATAAAACAAGGGCAACAAAAGGAAATAAATAAATAAATAAATAAATAAATAAAGTAAAGCAAGTGCAAGGGCAGATAGCATAATGGTTATGCAAACAAACTGTCATGCCTAAGGCTCCAAAGTCCCAGGTTCAGTCCCCCTGC